>NC_089795.1:73250162-73270162 GCF_040412425.1 Macrobrachium rosenbergii
ACATAGTGCGAAAGTGGAGCTGACCTAATGTTGATAAGAATTTTTGATGATATTTGCAAGCAAAATTAGGCACAAACATACTGTAGTTCAGAAGGATTTAAAGCGACATCGACTCACTGTTCATGGCGTTTATTTGTGTACTCCATCTCATAAGGAAGTTGTTTGTGAATTTCCACTTCAGCCATGTGAAAGCGCTTTTGTATTATTTATTTGAATTGTGAATCTGTTACGTAATCTTTTTGTTAGAAATGTAAATATGCTAATCGATAATTTGAAGAGCGAGAGAGAGAGAGAAGCGATCTATAAAAGCTGCGAGACTCGCTGCAGAGATATTTTTATAGGAAACAGCAATTAGATCCATGAAAATGGCAGAAGGCATTTAATTACCATATATTTACAACGAGGAAAAATTAGTAATAAATGCTGTAAATGTTCTGTTGATAAGCAGAAATTTCATACATAAGAAACGATTAGAACAAAATTAGGCTAAGATTTTTTTCAAAATTCCAAAATGCGGTGAAGCAAAGAGCAAGGTCTTGCCATGTGCCTGAGTTTAGCAACAGCGAGTCATGGCCTTCGGCTCTTGTGAAAACATCCCGACTAGTGCGTAGCTAATGTTGCATAGCAGCCGCATTGCATACTGATGAGCGGGGAGTTAACTTCACTAAAGGTGGTTCTTTGATCGTGGTCATGTTGTGCATAAAGAGTAAAGGACGCTGTTAAGTCCCTCAGGGTAGATTACAGACAGTTGTCTAGCACCAAAAACGCCACTATAATAATGAAGAAAATGTTCGTGTCATGAAAACCAGTTTGGGTATGATTTCATCCTAGAGCCGGTGTGCGTTGGATATTAAGCTTATTCCGAAGAGGAAAACTTTTCCCCTTGGTATCAAACGTAAGAGGATGTCGAATAAGACTGACAGCGAGCTTGAGAAGCATGTAAAGAAGAAAAAGCATAAATTGTATAAAGTGGAATTATTCACCTGTGTATGAAACAAGGGACAAAGCTGGTTGTAAGGAGATTGACGGAGTATAGGAAGAGTGAGGTAATGTAACCCAAAGGCCGGTTCATAAATACAGGGGAGTGGTCAGATTTAGCACCATCAGTGGTAACAGAAATGAGGGGGGGTATCATTCTTTGCTGTATTTTGTGCCACAAATGTTCAGTTATGCAACATCTTTCGGTAAAATTCAAAGTAACGGTAAAACCGATTTGTAATAGTAAAAATATTGCAGTAATGCTAGTTTTACAGCGTTCAACGCACAGATAAATCAGGGATACTTTTCTCTCGCAAAGCCAAGAACTGTTTGTAAGTGGAACCGGCTTGCAAACGTAAACTTGGGGTACGCAAATACTCAATTTTTTTATTCTTTATACGATATTGTCGATAATTTTATATTGATGCGAGTAGCTCAAATTTTACAACGAAAACTGTCAGCATTGGACACGAAGGCTGTGATAGACTCAGTTATGCAGGAGAGAGAGAGAGAGAGAGAGAGACGTGATCTGCATTATCTCATATTTCCTTTGAATTCTGTCTCATCAAATATCAGGGGGGCGTTCGCAGTCTGTTATCATGACATTTGGTTAACAATGCGTTTCATTTTTTCCTCTTAATTTAGGTTAAGACTGGTTCGAAGTTCATGAATATTACTTATAGTTCAAATTCGTTTTAATAATGGTACTTACCCTCCCTGAATCCCGGTTTGTTTGAACAAAATGGAAAATGGCTGTAAAGTACCTTGAAAAGGAATAATGGAACTCTTGTATGTATATGTATGTATATATATATATATATATATATATATATATATATATATATATATATATATATATATGTATGTATGTATGTATGTATGTATATATGCACATATACATAATATATATTATATATACCATTTATATTTACGCCATATATATAATATAATATATGTATGTGTATATATATATGTATATATATATAAGTATATTTCCGAGCGTAGTGGTTTAGGGAATCATAACATTTTAAAAAATATTAAGAAAGGAGAAAGCAAAACTGTCCCAAGCCCCAAGTGGGAGAGTGCGACTGGAAACCCTTCATGGACAGCTGGAACGGGACAATTAAATGTTTTGTTTGTTTCAGTGTCATATTGCATTTGGCCCCCTTTTGTGGAGTTGTTTATTTAATATTACTTTATTTTATGGTTTTACATTTTCTCTTCTGCTAAATAACATAATAAAATTTTTCATTTCATGAAGCTCAATAAAATTTTTCATTTCAAGAAGCTCACGCTACTCTGTATAAACGCCCATGTTTCTTATACATGTGAAAAATTTTTGTTTTTGTGATTTAACTAATGGAATTAGTAATAAAATTATGAATTGTCTGCTGGCTTTCCCTTGAAAATTTAGTTTGTTAAGCTAATTTGTAGTGGAGGCTTCTCCATTTAAAGGGTATTTTCCCCCAGTGCAATTTGTAGCATTTCCCGTGACATAATAAAGTGGGGTAGTATGTGAGGGGCTAGAGATTATTACAAAATAAAGTTGAGTGACACATTTCCACTTAATTTTACTCTCAGGGGGAATTAAATCCAAATATAGATATAAGAATCTACTGTAGACATCTAAAACGCCTGTTTTCTTTTAATTCACTCACCTGCAAGTAGCAAAGTTTCCTGTGTTGCGAGTGAAAGAAAACAAATGTAAAAATAAAGTTCACAAATACTCCGGTGACCTTTTGTTGTTCTGTATTTGGACCAGGCCTCTAAAGATTTCTATGAATATTAGCCAATACGACGGCATATAATTGATGCGCCGTTACTTTTCAGGCGTTTTTCTCATTAGCTATGTACAAACAGAAAAATGCAAGGCTTGCTTAAACTTGGCAACAACATTTTTTTAATTGGGAGCTTACTTGCAATTCATCTAAGAAACGAAATACGGAATGGGAAAGGAGAAAAAGAAGTGAATAGGACTAGTAAAAAGAATGGATCATTCTAGTGTATGCACGTTAATTAATTAATGTACACGTAAAAATACGAAGATTATTAACAGCATTCTTTCAGTTATATGAATTTTTCAGGAATGATGACTATGTTCATTTGTTCACTTTGGTATTTAGCTACACGTGAAGTAAACTTAACGAAAAGTAAAAAATTTTATGAAGAATAATTCCGGTTAACAGTTGTGTCTTGCAGGAAACAACCCCACATTGCATGGTCATTGGCCCCGAAGTAAATAATGCCTTCCCTGCCCGGGTTTAGTAACGAAGAATACTGTTGTTGTACCTGCAGATGCCCCTGTGATAATGACAGTTTAGTAACGAAGAATACTGTTGTTGTACCTGCAGATGCCCCTGTGATAATGACAGTCTCATTGTTGAGGAGCTTCTTGCTGGTGCATCTTCCGCTCCTCCGTCGGTAGACAATGCCCCCTGAGATGGCGATGACCAGAAAAGATGCTAAGATGTGAAGGCACATCATGACTGCAAAAAAAGGACATTTTGGGATGAACCATCACCATCATTATTGTTAGTGAAACACTATATATACGTACATACATACAGGCTATCAACACATTTCCAGTGGTTATTTCCATAATAATAATATTACACAATAATATGAAAAAATCCATTATTTGGTTTCGGAAGGGAACTTCTCCCATTTTCCCATAGTCTGGAGGAAAAGATGTATAAAAAATAATTAATCAAAATACTAGATAGTTGGAAGGAGACACTCCAAGTTAGTAACTGCAATATAAAATAGGGCTGTTAGTGATAAATCAGGTCGTATGGTAAAATTGGTGTACAAGTTTGTACAAACAAAACATGATATTAAGTGTACAATGAAAAGAATATTATAGAGAAGTTATTTTTGTCAGCATCGTGTATATTTAGAATGAGATTTTAATTTTACACTTGTAAGATCATCCAAGTTGAAATCACTGTTCTAAATATTATATACATCACGAAATTCCAGTTAGAATACCGTCTGTCCTTTTCGGGTAAACATTACAATATCTGCTTCACTGAAATTGAGGGTGTGGTTTTCCGTTTACATAATGCATTGTTTATATCACCTCTTTTACAGAACTTAAATTTTTTAATCTCCTATACACGGTATTTTTCTTCTACGTACAATTTATTGCCGTAGTTATGTGATGTACTATACTTGCATGGTTTGGACATGGCTGAACTTGTGGGAATCCTCAAATTTCATGGTTGGTTTAAGGTAGAACTGGAAAAAAAATTGTTTCCTTGAAGATTTGTCACCGTTGCTGTGGTAAAATTTCCTCTTCCTTCAAATAAAATTTCACTGATGAATTTATATGTTGACATTTTGGTGTGGATTCTCCCCACCCCCCCACCCACCCTCTCTCTCTCTCTCTCTCTCTCTCTCTCTCTCTCTCTCTCTCTCTCTCTCGTTAGAAAAAGTTAAACAACTTGCCTGGTGGAACCATCCAGAGAGAGAGAGAGAGAGAGATAATGTTCATATAAAATTTTTAACCCCAGCCTCATGGCCGTACTTCGAACCCTTATGCTACTTTTTGGGGATGAACCTCATAATTAACCAATTTGTCGAATCTGCCTTGTTAAGATTATTTAGTCTAATTTGCAAGTAATGTGAAAGGGTTGTTGCTTGGTTACATAAACATATAAACAGTTATACAACAACATGGAATCGCGTATACAACAAAAAAAAAAATATAGGTAATAATTGTGACTGGAATAAATTCATTAGTATTCAATAGGTATACATATCCCATTTCGTAAACATAACACAAGAATATTTGTAATAATAATAATAATAATAATAAATAATAATAATAATAATAATAATAATAATAATAATAATAATCGTGTGAATCGTGTGTATCTCGGCAGGAAAAGCCAAAAAAGAACTTGAATTACATAAACTGTGTCACAGATTTTAATAATAATGCAGATGCATGTGGAAAATCGGGCTATGAGTTTCAGTGAATGAGATGTAGTAGCTAATGTAATGGTTACTGAAAAAAAGAAAGCACTAGAATACGTTATAGTTCAAATTGCTACTCCATGCAATATCCAGTTAACTCATTTCAGTTTGTGTGAGCTTACATATGAGGGAGTAAAATCTCATTCAGTGTATATACAAAGACTATTGAGAATAAAAAAGCAATCCTCTGCAGTGCCCTTGTCATTTTGCATTTAATGTGCTTTGTTATTAGTTATATTGCGTTAGTATGTAGATGAAATCATTTGAATTTGCTAACCCACCCTCTCACTTCCCAAGCACAGCACGAACTAAGGAAAGCGTAAGTAAGGTCATTTCTTATATAAACCCAGTAGGATGCATTGTTATGCAATCTTGACTTGAAAGCAGAACTACAGCAAAGAACTGGTATACCACCTTCCAGTAGGATGATATATCACTGCCAAAGGGTTCTGTTGTTACAGTTATTCAAGCAAGACCAGTGCCAGGCTAACTTGGGTATATACATTATTACACATGGAAACTCTAAGAGAGAGAGAGAGAGAGAGAGACTGAATTTGTTAACCACTGCCCTGAATTTACCACTACTACTAAGAGAATTCCAGCAAGAGAGACTTGAAATAAAGTGATATTAGTCATTGTTATAACTAAGCAAGTTCCATACTAATTAAATGAATTATACTCTTGAGGAGAGAGAGAGAGAGAGAGAAATCCGTAATGCAGTGCATTGCTCCAATTTTTCTTTTTAAGAATTTCATCTCCACACAAGTCGAAATGTGTGTGTGTGTGTGTGTGTGTGTGTGCGCGCGCGCGCGTGCGCTGTTACTTTTGTAATGAGCTACATAGAACTTTTTCATTCATGTCTGTGGTAAAATTTGCCCCCCAAAAAATAATCATGACTTTCTTTTTTTGCTGAATTATTTAGTTACACATACGCATTTGCATTAACATAGGAAGTATTGGTTATTATAATATTTTATTTAAAACATATATATTTTTTAATAATATTAATAAAGATAAAGTATTAATGATTATCATGATTGTCCTTATTACCTGGACATTCAATAAATTAGCCCTATGATGATATACTCATTACTAAGAAATTATAAGGTAAGACATGTTGCAAATCAGAATCATGGATAACCTTGACCAGAAAACCAGTGAGAGATAAACAGGGCACGATAATCATCTCAGACCACCTAGTTCATGACAGCTTTGCTTAACACTCTCAGGAAAGGTATTAATTTTTTGATGTGCATGTTGGCGTTAGCGAGCAACTGTTTGTTTGCACTGAAAACATGGAGTTTGCATGAGAATTTGTTTGTTTATATTGCTTTTATGTGTGTTTGTTGATATGAACACCAGTTAGCTGCACTGCTTGACACCCAGCGTTTTCGGTTCCGGTGCATAGTAAAATCTCGTCTTTTCACAAGACAGCGTAACAGCATTATATTGCGGATCTCTCTCTCTCTCTCTCTCTCTCTCTCTCTCTCTCTCTCTCTTCTGTTTATAACAACAAATTGGTCTATTCAGTCTCTTCTTTTACCGTATTTTGTTTTTCTTACATTACCCCCTCTCTCTCTCTCTCTCTCTCTCTCTCTCTCTCTCTCTCTCTCTCTCTCTCTCTCTCTCTCTCTCTCTCTCTCTCTCTCGCTATGCTGATGATGTCTGCATCCACTCCACTACCCCTCGAGACCTTCAGCGTGTCCTTCAAGAATTCTACAGGTCCTGTGCCTCCTGTGGCCTCATACTCTCCCCAGAAAAAAGCAGAATCTTCTCTGCCCGGAATCTCCGAGACCTGCCAATGTTCATTATGGTTGGGAATATTATACCTCACTGCATACAGTATACATATCTAGGTGCACCAGTCAGGATCACCCCTGCTATACCTGCACGCCAACGAATCCACCCCATGGTGAAAAACCTTCTTGATCGACTGGAGCCTCGCTTCACTCCCATCAAGTGGCTTGCCACCAGGGCCACAGGTATATCTATCCCCGTGGCTAGAACCCTCTATATCCTCTTCCTAAGGTCAGTTGTTGACTATTTATCTCCTGCTTTAATTCAATTACCCAGACAGGCATTACAACCTCTAGAACAGTTCCAAAATAGAGTAATGAGGTTTATCCTAGGATGCCCTCCTTCCACTCGGATAGTCAACATGCAGACCGAACTCATGTTACCTCCATTAATAGAGAGAATTTATGCCAATGTAACTTTGTTTTCTGTTAAATGTCTACACTCTCCACAATTTACTCCAAACTTCTTTGCTGTACTCAGAGCATCACTTGACGAAGATGCACCAAGACCTCAACTCCGGCCAGGGGCCATAACCTAGTTAGGGCAGTATGTGAAAATCTTCGACACCTTGATATCAGTGTACCTGAGCAAGCAGTCATCCAAGATTTGCCACCATGGCGGGTTCCTATTCCTGCTGTCACTTTCACCAACCTTTAAAGATGCCCATACCAGTCTACAGAAGCAGCTGGTTTTGAAACAATAGCCAAAGTGTCAATTTCAGTTCCTGCAGGACACCACATCTACGTGGACGGCTCAGTACAGGCAGATGGAAGTGCAGCATGTGCTATGTTCTCCCCCACTTTGGAATCTCCTGAGGGTGGGTGGCATGGTCGCAGGTTGCCAAACTCATCCAGTTCCACTTATTGCGAACTTCAAGGTATATGGGATGCAGTAACCCTACTTGTTAGAAGAAATGTGAATGGATTGGTGATCTGTGACTCCAAATCTGCACTCCAGGCACTAACATCTTCTAGGCCCAGCTGTGGCCGTGTTGTGCGAGACATATTGTGTCAACTCGCTGCTGCTTACAATGCCTCGCTTGTCTTGTCCTTTATGTGGATGCCTTCCCATATTGGGCTTGCTGGGAATGACATGGTGGACAGTCTTGCTAAAGCTGCCTGCACGCTTGAACTTGATGACAGAAATGTTGAGCCCTCACTTCGCTGCCTTAAACATAGAATGTATTCAGCAGCTTTTGCCTGTACAGTACAGCGTAGGGATGCAGAGAGGGGCACTAGTGTTTCCATACAACATCATGATAACTTTCTGCAGAGCAGTCACAAGTACCGGCGACGTGGACTCATGGTGCGTAGGCATAATGTCGTAAGTGCCAGGATAAGGTTGGGATATCGTCCTGTGTGGCAGGTTGGACAGACACTAGATATACCACACTACACCTCATGTAAACTGTGTAACCTTGCTAATGCCAATAACCTTGAACACTACTGCCTTCATTGCCCCACTGTCAGGAATCTGTTACCTCAAGGACAAAATTTACTTCAAACCTGCCAATATTTACTCAAAGATGACCACCTAGACTTAATTTTGACTCGTCATCCACACTTTGGTGGTTGCTAAACTCTGTTGCAGTTGTTGTGATAATGGAATACGATCTCATATATGTTATTATTGTAACTGATATACTGATAATTCAATGCTGTAATTTTTTTCTGTTGATTTCTGATGTACTGTAAGTAACTGCTAATATGTAACTTTGTTTGACGTCTTTGGGCGTAATAAATTTATTAAATAAATAATCTCTCTCTCTCTCTCTCTCTCTCTCTCTCTCTCTCTCTCTCTCTCTCTCTCTCTCTCAGACCAAAAAACTGCACGTGTGCTTCGTTTTCAAAACCAATATATTTGAATGTTTTAGCACATGGGAAATATGTCTCTTTTTACTGGAACCACGTTTCCAGTTATTTTCTATACTCTTGAAACACAGGTATTTCCAGTTTGGCCTTGACATCTGTAAGCCATGCACCTCTTGTGTATGACACTTGCAACGCTGTATTTCTAAATACAATCGGTCCCGTGACACTTGGAACCCCATGTTTCCGCTTATATATTACACTTGAATGCCAGTCATTTCAAGGGACTTCCCAGATTGAAAACTTTTCCCCTAAAGCGCCTACTACATAAAGTAACTAGATTCCCAAAACATCTACAGGATTTTCATGTACGAGTATATGTTTCTCTAAGAGTCTCATTCTAAACGCACTCTTTAAGTAGGTTAAGGGCGGTTGGTGTAGGTTAGGTGGTATGTCTCCAGTTGCCAATTTGGAGAATCTGATAAATGTAGGATGCACATTTTGGGGAATTTCTGAATATAACTCTATTACTAGTAGACTGCATCCTGTAGACATTATAGAACAGACCCCTAATTAGTGAGTATACGTTTTAGAAGACAGCCTCGCACGTAGGCTGCCAGAAAAAAAAAATTGCGTTAGATACGTTTGTAGGGAACGTGTTGGGCTTGAACCACATTTTATGTTTTCCCATAGCATTTTAAGGCTATGTATTTCTACTTTGCTTTTAGCACTGAAAAACTGCGTGTTCCCGGATGTTATGTTTTTTACTGAACATTATTCTAATAACCTAAAACTTATGTAATTCCGTTTTCCGCATATCCACAGAGAAGTCCAGGCCTTTGGATTATTTCTTACCAGTCGGAAGACGTATTTACAGGTTTCCCCACATAACTTAAAGCCATGTGTCTTCCGTTTGCTTTTCCTTATAGCTTGAAAGTTACTTTTCCAGTTTTCATTTAACACTTGAGGAAGCGAATTACTCTAGCCAATCCAGGACTCTTGGGATTGGTTTTCACATTCTCTCGTCACTCGGAGGCCTACTATTTCCAGTTTTTCCGTGACACTTGGAGCTCAGTCATGTTTTTCGAGCTATTTTGGCACTTAAAGAGCTGTGTTTCCAGAAGTCCTTATATAGTTGAAAAAATTTTCGCTTTTTTCTTCGTTACTGATGCAGTATTAGACAAGGTCTTACATACCTTTTACAAGTAGTAAACTGTGGGGGATTCGCCTACACTGGATCAAGCAAATAACTAATGTTGGAGATTTGCTGAACTTCATGAAAATCTGGATATGGCATTAACTTCCGTCGTCACATATTGTAATTAATTATTTCTATATGATATATATATATATATATATATATATATATATATATATATATATATATATATATATATATATATATGTCTGTATCTGTATACATATATATATATTATATATATATACACACATATATATATATAGCATCTTTAAAGGAAAAGTCTTTACCTTAGCATAGAAGGATGGAAAAAAAACTGAATTCCAGTGAAAGAGAAATAAGCTAAGCAAACTTGTGGTCAGTTTATGCGCTCCAACAGTCTTTTTCCCGTAAGGTTAAATTTTGTCTGAATTTTAGTTAATAAGTGTGCGTATTCGAACTCTGCAAGTCCTTCCATTTTTCATGCCATAAATGCTCATATATTTTTACAGTGGATAATCATCGTGGCCTTTCTTCATTAAAGAAGTGGACCCGCCATTCTTTAGAGTTCTGTCAGCCTACCTTTTCCTTTTTCCTTTATCTCTATTAGATCTAAGCTGGATAAAGAGAACCCTCAATGGTACAAATGTTAGTAAAACTTTTGTTTTACCCTTGCTCTTTCATTTTACATTCACACAACAGAGTGACGTCGGCTTCTCGTTTCGCTAATACCACTTTATCACTCGCGTTTGCAACGAGAATTTTTAAATGATGTTACTGTGTCATTGCTGCGGAACATGATCATGTGTACACAAAGATGTCATGTTTATTTGGTAAAATGTCCCCATCACAAACACTGTTTTCGTAAATTGAAAAGTATATTATAACCTCGTTTCGTCTGTGTTGTAGTGTGTTTCTGTAGAACAAAATGAACAACGCTCACTTTTAGAGGCGGTAAACAACATTCACCTGATTCCTTGAATAACTAAACATCATTTACTTGCAGTCTCAAATTATATATTCGACAACGCTCAACTTCAGGCTCGTGATTTAAAACACTCATTTGTCGACTCAGATTAATGAGATTTTCACTTGCTGTCGTAGATTAATGAAAATAATTCACTGTTGATTAAGAAACAACACTCACCTCTTAATCGACCTGGGATAGATGTTAGCGCAACGGGACCTGTCGAGTCAATGAGAGGAGCCGTTCAAAGTCGACCGAACGGACTAGTCACCACTCCCCACTCACCAGTGTACTACTGTAAGTCACCCAGGCAGGAACTCCAAGAAGAGATGACCAAAGAGGGTTCCCGCTCGACTGCAGCCCCACCTTGCATAATGTTTTGTCTCTTTCCTTTCCTTTCCCAATGCCTTTCGGACCTATTGGCCGCTTTGCTCTTCCTCCTCCCCTTTCAGTATATGCACCCTCCCATCCGAGGTAGCCTATGCAACTCGTTCTCACTCGTGTCGGACCCACCCATCTATTGTTTACGTTCAGTACATTGTATTTTACGTCACTAAAATTCTCGTTGGCAAACGATAGTTTTGTAGCCAATATCGAGTGTTACCTTGTGGTTAGTTAATCCCTGGAAGTAGGCGCATGCAGTTGTGTTTTCTGTATTTTTTTCTGCATATTTCAGTTCTGTTGCTTTTGATTCTAAAATATCTTAAAAGCCTAAGTGACGGATCTTCCTTCAGTCTCTTCCAGTTAGTTGCTAAACTTTCACCTTGTAAGGTCGAAGTATACTTCGTATTTTAAGTTGTGGCATCACCTTAAACAATATTTGACGTATCATACTAGGTGATGATTGCAAAATGTGATTTACCGTGCTAAGTGATGATTGCAAGTCAGTTTCAGTAACAAATATAAGCTAAGGAACGCGATTCAAGTTTTTTTTTTTTTGCAGATTATGATGCCACTCAGCTGCGCAAACACTGTGTGAGGAGCATGTTATATAACGTAACGCAGTAATCAGGTCATTTGACGTCATCATTAGTTCTATAATTCCCAGTGTTCGAGGAAGCCCTGACATAATTTGAGCCCGAGGAAATCACCACTGATTCCTCGAGACGTCTTGTGACGTTTTCGCTGCTTTTTTTTCTTCTCTTTTTTTTCTCTTTTTTTCTTTTTTTTTGTGGGTACACTTTTTTGTCTCTCTCCCGTAGTGATCTCGAAGGTTAAATTCCTTTGACTTAAATATTCTCTCTCTCTCTCTCTCTCTCTCTCTCTCTCTCTCTCTCTCTCTCTCTCTCTCTCTCTCTCTCAAGCACGGCTGCGGATATGATTCCAGAAAAACGGATATCTCACAACCTTTACGGCCGAAAAACCCCAGAGCCAAAAGTTGGAATTGCGAAGTGTTGATTCCGGATTCCGTTACGCAAAAGGGAAGTAACGAAAACATAAGATGAACCGAAATTGCTCGGGTGTATCACGTCCGGTTTCTGTATAACTCATATCCAGATGAAACTTACCTGTGATTGGGACAAATGCCGTTTCCGTTACCTTTCTTCATTTTCTTTTGGTTTTTTTTTTCCTTTTCTTTTTCTTGTTACAGATACAATAACAACGTCATACACGATTTACCCGTGAAAGTTACGCAATTATTGTTGTCTAAGAATGCACCCCAAGCTGGACGTTCAAGAAATGTAACATGATTGCGGTCGACCTTTCTCTTCCTCCCCTCTCCCCTTCCCCCCTCTTCCCCCTTTTGCTTGTTTGTGTTTGTTTCGTGTTTGAGTGCGAGGCCTTCAGCAGAAAATTTTGCACAAAATCCTCATCTAATACCTTGTCAAGTTTAGTGCCAGCATTGTAAACTGCATGTAAAGATTTAAAAAACCAAATTGGTCTTACTTTTTTTCTCTATCCTTGGTGGACAAGAAATTGGAAAACCCTTTAGTTTTTAAGGATTTAAAAAAGGAGTAATCAGAAAACTTTTGTATATCATTCTAAGGGTTTTCCGAAACAGTATATGGTAGAAGTGAAAAGACATCGTTAGTCTAATGAATGAGAGAGAGAGAGAGAGGATCAGGACCGGAAAAATGTAAAAGATAAATTTCTCTCTATTATTTATTACAGTTTTCAAGAATTTTCACGTAAAACTGTAAATGCACCGTGATCTCTCTCTCTCTCTCTCTCTCTCTCTCTCTCTCTCTCTCTCTCTCTCTCTCTCTCTCTCTCTCTCTCTCTCAAGCTCAGCTACGGATACGATTCAAGAGAAACGGGTATCTCACAATCCTGAAGGCCGAAAAGCCCGAGAGCCAAAAGTTGGAATTACGAAGCGCTGATTCCGGATTCCGTTACGCAAAAGGGAAGTAACGAAAATCTAAGATGAACCAAAAAATTATTTGGTGGTATCATATCCGTTTTCTTTATACTTAATTCCGAAGCAGACGCTTACGAAACCTATACGTATGATTAGGACACACGCTACTTCCGTTAATATTGTCAGAATTGGTGTATTAAAACGGTAAGGTTCAAGGTAAGAGAATTCCTTGATGAATCCAGGTACCTTTCTCTTCCTCCTCCTTTCGTTGTCTAATTATGAAAGCAACGACAACACCATACACGATTTATTGGTAAAGTTTATAAAATTATTGTAGCCCAAGAATTCACCCAAAACAGGACGTTCAAGTGTAATATGGTCATAGTCTTCCTCCCCCATCCCCAAGGTGTGTTTGTGTCTGTTTTGCTTTTATTTGAGTTTGAAACTTCCAGCAGAGAATTGGGAACAAAATCTTGGTCTGGTTTCATGCTAACTTTTGTGCCGGCACTTTAAACTGGAGGTTAACGTCTGAAAAACCAAAATCTATTTCCGCCGTGGTCAGGCAATGAGAGAACCTTCCACTCACTGAGAATTGCAAAAAGATGGGAATTAGAAAAACTCTTGTCATTCTGAGTTTTTCCTGAACAAGATCTGGGTGGGGAAGAGAAAAAACATTGTTAGCCAATTGAGAGAGAGAGAGAGAGAGAGAGAGAATGGTAAAAAGAAGATACACGAAGCTATATAAAAAGTCCGAGCAAGTAGAAAATAGATTTTACTTTATTATTTATTACAGTTTGCAAGAATTTAGACGTCAAGAATCTCTCTCTCTCTCTCTCTCTCTCTCTCTCTCTCTCTCTCTCTCTCTCTCTCTCTCTCTCATCGCGAATGAAAATTATTAGCCCTTAGGGATGATGGTGTTTTTATATGTTATTAAAATTAAAGATGGAAAATTAACGTATTAGTGATAGAACAAATTAATAAATACTTAAGCTCAGTAACGTCGTAAATAAGATTCTCTTATAATTAAAAGAACAGAAGAAAATTATTTTATAGAAAAATAGGTGACATTTATTAGAAAAATTAACCAGCCGATCAAGGCGACCTAATAGGAATTTATGGACTGAAAAGGGAAGATAATTCATTTAAAATCTGGTAAGTAAATTATTGGATTATCTGGTTCGTAGAATAATTTGTAAACAAGTTCATTAATTAATGAATAAATACTTTATTAATTCATAATTGTGTTAATGATATATGCTGTAAACTAACTGGTGGTTAAATCTTTTTATATAATAAATTACTGAAACATTTAAAGAATTGTCAGATAGAGAAGTAAATAAATTATCACATAACTAGAAAGCTTAGTTGTCAACATATTAACTATTTAATTGGCTAACTAATAGCTTTTAGCATTGCGACAGGAAACATAAATATCTGCTAGATTAATTGAAGATCAAAATACGGAAATAAACCTTCGAATGAAATAAAGCAAGGACTAATATTCATAAGAATTAATGAAAGAATTCAGCAGAGAAGGCAATCGTGATTTTAACGGAAGAATTAAAATGTATAAATAAATCATCGCATGAAGAATAGCTAGAGAAAAATGACTTTGCAAGCAGTTGCTTCATCATTACACGTGAGTCGCAAAATTAATCTCCCTTATGCCGTTCAAGATATCACGAGCAGTGAAGAAATATAAATCTTCAAGTGGCGTACACGTTGATCCCTTTGGGTGTGCATTCCGTCGCCTCTGCAGGTGGGCGGGACGTAGGAAGCTCCAGTTTGTTTTCATTTTCAAATCAATTCAGTCTTTTCCTCCTGTGTCTGTTTACTTGTTCTGTGTTTGGACTCACATATCTGACGTGTGATGTCTTAAGTTATTTTAGGATGTGTTCTGGTAATTCATTTTTTCTCTTTCGCTCTTTCTTTCTGTATGTGTATATATATATATATATATATATATATATATATATATATATATATATATATATATATATATATATATGTGTGTGTGTGTGTGTGTGTGTGTGTTTTATATAATTATATGTGTTTGTACGTATGTATACCACACACACTTATTGTGCATATATATACACACATATATAATATATATGTGTATATATATATATGTGTGTATATATTATATAGGTGTGTATATGTATATATGTGTGTGGATGTGTCTGTATGTATACGTATACGTATATGCTCAAAGATAAAACACTCGTGACATATAAAGCTTTGTAACTGAGAATAAAAATCTGTTAAAATGTCTAGTAATTTAACTGCACACATACTGAAGCCAAACGTTTAACCCACATTGTTAAGTCAGGGTTTGATCCGTAGTTTTAAAGTATGTGAGAGTTAAGCCTCTTTCACACGCGGAGTCTTTTGGCGTACCTCAGCATCTTGACAATTTTTGCACCTTATACCCAAAATTGGTGAAGAAATTCATGTCAATTCAGTTAGCGTTAACTAACAAGTACGACTTAATTTTCGCCACGTATATCGTTGCAATGTTTGCCTTCTGATGGTAGGTTTGAAGACGACATGAACAGTTAATGAGGGAAAGCTTGTTTATGCAAAACTGTATCCACGTGAATCCCACTTTGGGTACAAAGAACGGAGAGATGAAAAACTGATGTCGGAAATTCCACAACAGTTACAATTCGAGAAGGACGACGCCGTGAGAAGGGAATACCCCAGTCAAAATACTAATGAACATTTGGTAAAGTTTTTCCTTTAATATCGAGTGACAGCGAGTGAGTCAAAGATGCCTCAAGTATTTGGTACACACACACACACACACACACACACACACACCCAGTTTTCTTTATAAGATATTCTACGCTGTTTTCAAATAAACATATGAGGAGCAGATCTTAAACAAGATGATTGTCATGTTGCCGAGTACGATAATTACCATGTTCTGCGAGTCGTGTTCTGATTTCATGTTCTTAGGGTATTATTTATGACTCTTCAGCCACGTTTTCTTTCTTTCTTGCTTAAGCCAAGTCGCATTTATCACACAATGCGTATGTTGAGGCTCATATTTGCAGTTATATGTCTGTTAATAAATAACAATAATTTCTTAGATACCATTGCCAATGTTTATGTATTTTTTTTACTTGTTGGTATCAAAGTAAGCTATTATGTTTACATTGCTCTGTCGTCTGTTTTCGTATCTTTGATATTGCCGATGTTGCGTATATGATAAGGTCGATTGCAGAAAGGCAATTTTAATTTATTCTTTTTTGCGGTCGAGTAATGTGTTGCCAACCCGGTTCGACCTTGCTTGCATGCAGCTGCTTGTTGCAACGACCCTATTCATATCAATGGAAGACAATCTGACCTCTTGACTTTTTCGTGTCATCATCCTGCGAGGCTTGTTGAGGGAGCTTTGCCAGACGCGTGAGGAGGGCAGACAAATAAAAGCTTTATTCAGCAACAACATTAACGCGGTTTTATCGTGGCTTCATCGCCGTTAAAAGTCATCGGTTGGCATCTTTTCTTCTGGCGTGCAGTGTTTATGGAGGCGTCACTTTCCCTTTATAGTACGACACGTTCTGTAACGCCCCGCCCCCCCATTCCCCTACCCCAGTCCCCATTAGAGACGGCAGATACGGAAGTGGTTACTGAAACGTTTTTGTCAGAGTGGAAATAAAAGAAAACAAAAGTTAAGTGAACTCATTCGGTTATCCCCAAACGCTAATCGTTTTAATGTGAACAAATTTTTCTTCTGTATTTTGTTGTTACATCTTATCGAGATGAAATCTGTTATTGCATTTGTGTTATATTTTATAATATATACACTTATTTATCTTACAGCATGGTAAGTTTTATGAATTTTGTATACAAGTGGTTGTCTTCATGTAAAGTTTAGAGACATTCACCCTGTATCGCTTGCATAATTTTGAACCTTTCTCACGTTTCTTAGTTTACTTTTACTTTCCCTGCTGGCAATCTGGATTATTTTACGACATTTATAATTGCCGTTGAGGGTAATAAATGTAAGTTAAGTCACATCAAGATCAAAAGATCAGGACTTCTCACGAATCCCTGTATTTTCTGTTCTAGATTCGCTGTGCCACGCCGAGGGTATTCGTGGATTACAAACCCTAGAGCTGTTTTGCAACTTTATTTCAATTATCTTTTATCAAGTCTATCAGATAAGTCAGAATTTACCAACTTAGACAGATATATCTCGTATGAGCTCTGTGTTCACAACTATTTAAAGAGTCATGAGTCGCATGACAAGCTTTTATTTTTCACTTTTACGATCAATACCACACAGGTTTAAGCCAGTGCAATATCACAGAGGACAACACTCAGAGAGGATAACAGAACATACTAAACAAACTTAATCATTTATTATAACCTTAAGCTTAATTACCTACAGAAGAAACTGGATAAAAGGGTAGAGTGCCTTCTACCTTAATATAACTCCGATATTGCAAGAAACGGGATTTAGAAAGAGGAAAGAAAGGAACCTATTAATAAAAAGCCTGAACTTAGTAGAAGAGTAAAAGGGAAGAGAACCTTAATCCTGAATTATACAAATACATATATTATTTACATACATCGTAAAATAACTAAGAACGTTGATGATTCTTAAATTTTATATGTATACGTATATATATATATATATATATATATACATATATGTATATATACACATATATGTATATATATGTATATATATATATATATATATATATATATATATATATATATATATATATATATATATATATATATATATATATATATATATATAAATCCGCTTGCTCATTTTTTGTATCGTTGCTGTGTCATTCACACAGCCCCCTCCATGCATTTCTTTTTTTGCTTTATTATCTGTCAACGTCAGCTTAGCATGGCATCGTGAGTGTTTTTGAACATGACTAAAGAGAGATAAACCTATCAAGTATTCTCTTATTGTGATAAAAATTCAAACTGATAATAGATAATCTGTCGCGACACGTGAAACACCGCTAATATTTTATTTTTTTATCAGCTTCACTCTTATTTTGTGATACTAAATGAACCTCACAGCCCTTTTCAGGATATGAAACTTCCACACTTCCTGTGTGTTCCCGGATGCTTAAGAACAGATTTTTCATTAGCAAAAGAGAAAGGATGTCCCATTACTATTAGTTTCTCTCTCTCTCTCTCTCTCTCTCTGCGGATGAGTGAGTATTCCTACTGTGACAGATGATTTTAGCTACCTAAACTCTTCTTGGCGTCGTCACTATTTATTTAAGAAAATAATGTTTATCCTTATTTGCTTGTTATGTCTTTTGCTCGAAAGCAAATCTGTCTTTGGAAATGTATTAAACTCCCTTTAAGAACATTTTTATATTGTTTCACGAACTTTTTCGAACGCCTTAAAACATTTTGATTTTTACGAAGAGTTATTATTTAATCTGGACTTTCTTATAAGACAACCAATGTACAGATGCTTTAACAATTTTATTTAGAAATACAGATAGAAAATCTTAATTACTCTGTCTATTTTTCTTCTCCCTTTCCTTTCTCTTTCTTTCTCTCCTTAAACCAAAACGTGGAACTGACGTAACGCACTGCGTCATAAGCTGTTGAAGGTAAGTGATCTGAGGGAGGTGTCGAGGAATATTAATTCAGAAAGAGAGTAGCAAGAATACTGAACAGATAATACTTGTGAAAATCCTGTGAAAACTTAATTCAAAGAGAGAGAGAGAGAGAGAGAGAGAGAGAGAGAGAGAGATTTAATCCTTGGAGCCTCCTTAGCACAGAGCAAAATACTGCGATGCCTGCGCAAGCAATCTTCAGCTGTTGTTTTATGCCCAGAGCATCTGGAGGTCAGGGACAGTTATTCAACAGAGCATCAAAGCCAGTGGTTTTACGACTTTAACCAAATGAGTATGAGACAAAAGTCTCTAATGAAGTTTCTTAAACACATAGAAAACAACACGCACTATAAAACACAACAAAAAAATTTAAATTGAAAAAGATATGAACAAACAAAAATAAGGTAGACCATGCTGGTTGTAATCTAACCTAAAGAAAAGCCTTTGATATGACTTACGCAGACAAATGAATCATACAATGAATAATAAATAATGAATGTGTCGCTTAATTTAGAGAAACAGAAAAATGACACAACTGAGGGTAAAGCAAATACAGAAACAAAGTTAAGCATATTAAAAGTAATATGCAAAGCTTGTGTAACAAAAGGTACATCTCTTCAGTCCCTATACCTTGAGACATTGGCATTTCCTTAAGTCCATTCTCTGATTTCTATAGTAGCATCTTCTAGTTGCTTTTCTTGCATCTTTTTTTTTTTAATATCTTGGCTAGATAAGGACATCATCTGATCGGTCTGTCCGGGTGACGCTATTTCATTCCAAATCAGTGAGTCAGCCATTCAGTCACTCACTCCCCCTATCAGGTCCTCCTGTTAAAACGAAAATAAATAAAGTCACGTCTCTCAAGCAATAGAGTAGTTGATGGCCAAGGAAGCGAAGGGTGGGTTATGCGAAGTTATTTCCGAACATTTTTAACGAGTGAGTTACCATAGCTGCTACGTCACTTACCTTCAACAGCTTATGACGCAGTGCGTTACGTCAGTTCCACGTTTTGGTTTAAGGAGAGAAAGAGAGAAAGGAAACGGAGAAGAAAAATAGACAAAGTATTTCAATGTGGTTTAAGTGGAGGTTAAACCTTATTGTATTCAGTTCCTTGATCAGAAATGAAGATGAATAATTATGGCGTTTTGTAATATTTACACCTATTCGGAATTGCTCTGCCATGAGTGCCAGCTTAAGGACTTCTTGATTGAGCCTCAGTGTAATCATCATAACAAATCAGCCATTCAGCGACTTCTAGAGAAGAGACAACACGAAAAAGAATCAAGGAAATTGCTCGATGTTCTGTTTCTCTGAAATTTAGGCCATGGACATTTTGACACTTTACGTCATTGAAAAGGGATATTGCCACGTCATTGAAAAGGGATAT
>NC_089795.1:73642662-73687662 GCF_040412425.1 Macrobrachium rosenbergii
CTAGCTTCATGCCCCTGTTCACTGGTAGAATATGGACAGGTGAAAGTTACAATGGTATATATACAAAAACATAAAGGTGTGGCCCTAGGCCTCCGATGTTATGGAGGTGGCGTTTCTTGGGAGGAGAATGGCCAAATTCCTGGGAATTTGGCATTCTCCTCATAAGCTGCCACCTGCAAGCCGGAGGCTAGAACACACCTTTAATATTTTTGTGGCTCCACCTTTCCATGTTCTGACAATTTCAGTGCACAATAGTGCCCAAAAATATATGAATTTCAACGTTTAAATAGTGTTTTATAAAATATTTATGTTCATATATATATATATATAATATATATATATATATATATATATATATATATATATATATATATATATATATATATATTATAAATAATTGTTGTAAAAGACATCCAAATAAAATCATAAAGACTTCAAAAAATAAAAGCCAAGGTGGTAGTATGCAATAGCAGAAATTCATACAAGAGATTTTCAAGACATAAAGCTATAGAAGAGGTTTCCTAGATATTCTAATAAAAGATATTTAGATGTTCAAGAAATAAAATAATGTAAGAAATTTTCTAGCAATAAATTTATATATATGTCACTTTCTACAACTAACTCCATGTCAGAGATTTACTACAAACGGAATCATACGAAATTTACTAGGAAAAAAGTCTTATAATTCATAGAAGGGTCGTGGTCTTGAAAGTCGACCTGTCTAATAAGCGCTTTAAACTCTCCATTTTCTACGTTGCCTAGTTTTATATATAACCGAGAAAGAGACAAAGGCCAACATAGGATATTCAGGTACTGATAAAGGTGAAAGGTTTCTTAAGCAGTCTTCAAGTCAAAAGGAATAAAGGGTAATACTGATGATAATGACGACAAATATCACTGATATTTACGGAACCCCGCTTTTGATGTTGTCTCTGAATATTAAGAATGAATAAGAAAAGTGTTATCCTGCTCACCACACAATGATTAACTGGAAGTGAATGCGCTACATATCGTATCTTACTGTTATTATTATTATTATTATTATTATTATTATTATTTATTATTATTATCATTATGATATATACGAGTACATACATAAACTATATATATATATATTTACACACATTATATATATATATATATATATATATATATATATATATATATATATATATATATATATATATATATATATACATATGTACAGTATATAAAGTAATGCACAATCCTTAGACCAACATAAATTCTATGGAGAGTGCACACCGTATTTTACTATCACCGTTCTTGAAGGGGCAATGCCTTATAACTCTTGTAACTAAGAAGCAATTACATGGCATCCCGCCATCTCTCGCGTATTAATCCCACGAGAAAGGTTACAATCCATCATGCTATTTTTGTCAGTGGGAAACTGTTAATTCCAGAACCATAAGATTTCATGATTCGTCAGCGGTCAGTCAAAAAGAATAAATGGATTAAACATGAGGGCTGAAGCAAAAGCAGGGATGATAATAAATAAAATTATATATGTTATTAATTTTTTCCTACGTACAAGTGGATCAGAAAATGCAAAGACGAACAAATGTAGCGTCAATGAACCCATTTAGCAGCGTTTCAAACAAGTTTTAACAACATACTCTTATCTTCAGTAGGCTGAAAGAAAAAACGAAGCTATGTTATATCTAGTGATCAATCAAGTCAAGTCAAAATCGTTATTAGAAATCCTATCATCATTAACACTACATTATTATTAAGAATAAAGCACATTCGATAGTATCCCGTCTACTATGTTAATTTGACATCAGAGCAGTGTAAGGACATCACTTAATAACAACGATCGCGAGAAAAGTACGAAGAATTGTGAATGATTTCGCTCACGGCAAGCGTTTCTGTTTCCGCTTTGAATCCAGGTAATTGCTAAATAGGTTACCTGTTAAGTCTATGCAGTTGCTCCTTCTGCTCAAGTGTGTCGTAAAGTAAAGCCCAGATTGACGTTTTTCTTTTAAAAGACCATTCTTCTTACCTCAGAGGACCAGTCAAGATGCCAATGAAGTCAAAACGAAGCGAGGGAGACTCGCAAACGTGGAAAACGACGAGCCCCACTCAAACGGCGCTTCTGTTTTCTTCGATGGGTTATGTCCTACTCCACAGGTGGTTGCTTGACGATTGGCGCATGCTCAGAACGAGGCCCCTGCTCCTTTTTCCATCCATCCATCCTTCCTCGTCGGAGGAGGAGGGAGGATGCCTTTGTTTTTCCATTCTCTCGTTGAGCCTTCACGCACCCCCCTCCCTCTATGCTCCTCCCCCTCTCCCCCTACTAACACCCGCCTTATCCCTCCCAAGTCCCCATCTCGTAAGGAGCTTAGGGCATCTACGTGGGTGGAATATCACATCAGTTTTAGACTTCTTTTTTTATATTTCTTTTTAAGCTCATCATCCTTTTTACAGACGCTACAAAACACAGTAAGCTCCTGACGAAATCCTGGAAGATCACTGAGAGTGAAGCAACTGTGATGCTGCCGTTATTACGTATATATTGCTTTTGTCTTAGCGTCCTTCCTGAACGAAGGTAACTCGATGTTTCCAGCACACATCAACCTCGAAGCAGGTCCTTCTTTTAAGATACACTACGAATTAACGTTGGCAAATTACCGCCATCAGAGAGAAAATCGGTGACTAAGATGAAAATTATATAAATCTAATATATATATATATATATATATATATATATATATATATATATATATATATATATATATATATATATATATATATATATATATATATATATATATATATATATATATATATATATATATATATATATATATAACCTTCTGGATCTTAGTAAGCCTTCTGGAATGAGACTGCAACACACCAAATCGACTAAACATCACTTTGGTAATTCAATGGTTTCTTTCCCTCACAATTCCTCACTGTTTCTTTTCATATATCTTTTCCTCCTTCTCCCGTTTCATCTCTCTCTCTCTCTCTCTCTCTCTCCTATGCCTCCAGGATAAAACAAGCCTAAGAGTGCTTCTTTAGAAGCTGCCTTAAGAGTGCGGAAAAGTTGGATTGTGTACTGACGTCTATGCGAGTTTTTTTTCTCATTTGACGTGAATATCCTTGTCATCCATAAATAAACGAACTTATTAACCTTCTTTGGGGAGTTAAATATATACTATAGTGAGAAAAATAAGAAAATTGTTTGATATATGAAGCCAACGCTGTTACAATTAGATCTGAGGCAAACTTGTTATCTGGTTTTCTAACAACTGATCTCCTCTATCTGTATTTCCCATTACCTTCTGTTGCTTCTTCCGAATGAACACCATATTCGTTGGAAGCCTGAATTTCAAGTTTCTGTCCCGTGTGGCCTGGCTTGTTCCGTGTGAATAGGGTTCATCTTCTGAATAATAATAATAATAATAATAATAATAATAATAATAATAATAATAATAATAATAATAATAATAATAATAATAATAATAATGCAAATCTTCTTCACAATCCCGTGAATATGTTTTATAAAATACAAAATCACATTTATGTAAAGTACTGTATTTACAAATAATAAAATTAATTCATTTTATTATTTGTAAATATGATACTTTACATAAATGTGGATTTTGTATTTTATAATTTAATAATAATAATAATAATAATATACAGAAACAATACTCAAGACACATTTTACACCACAGTGCTCTAAAAAACATACCCTCTCACGAACAAAGGTAAAATCCCAAAGAGAGCGTTAAGCCCTGGTTGGCAGGTAATCCACCAACGACGCACCTGAGACTCGCTGATTAAGCCCCATAAAAAGAATGTTTCTTTTGAGCTTCGAACATCACTCATTTCATGTTGTAATATTTGTCTGACTGTATCCTTCCACCGCTGGAAGATAGCGCATGCTGCTTTGAAATTATTTTTTTTTGTTTTGCCGTTATGTTAGTCTATCTTGTGCGATTTACGGACGTACATAATTTGTAAAATGTCTCTCAACAACAAGTCGGTTCCTCTGAAAGTGGGTGGCTCCGGAGCTGAAAAGAAACCGGTCACTGCGACATTCATACTTTAGCTACTGGATTTTATGTCGGGCGCGGGGGGAGGGAATACCCCATAAACAGCAAATGAGCCTCTTCTCTAGTGGCTTGTGGCAACCACGCTCTTCACTTTTTTAAGACACCAGGGAAAATATAATAGCATTCTCGTCGCTGTGCTTAGTGGATTTGCAAATGGCCGGGGAATGGGGTTTTCGGCTCCACAACTTGTGCTGGTATTTCCAAGGTCAAGAGAGACAAGGTCTACCCAATTGGGTGGAGTCGCGTCCCACCTGGGGTAACCACGTAGGCGATGACGTATCTTAGAGGTACCTGCTCATTACGGCAATTCACCTGCTGACGCAATAAGGAGGTAGACGAAGCTCCGCCTACATGGGGGATTTTGGGGGGAAGTGAGCAGACCTTCTTTCTCTTGGACTGGGTATTTCAGTACAGAAAGAATAATAGTGTTTATATCACCTTTGTAATATCAGGTATTGTTTTCTCCATTGAGGGGTGGCTTCTGAAGAAATCATGACCAGATACGGTTACGTTCATCTCTTAACTGCAGAATAAAAAATCAACTTCTTACGCAGATGTTTCAGCTTTATGTACCTACAAAGAAGACTCATCAGTTTTCCCTCGATTACCTTAAAAACACTGCGTCTCTCTGTCTCTCGCTTCCAGACCTTCCTGTTCCAACGCCTCTCACACTCACACCTAGTAAAGGCTTTCTTGGTCTCTTCCTCCCGAGACTTCCGAATTATCCATCCTTTTCACCATCCTATTTCCACTGGTTCCACCTGGCAAAACATTGATCCACCTTTTACATTCGCAAGACTTTTCACCCTTTTAGTTGGTTTCCTTGGACATTCAAGAACCCTACTTCACTCCTGTACGGGAGAGCTGGCTCAATTTCTCTATACACATTCCAGTTTTGCTTCCATTAACTCTTCTGCTTCTAACATTCTGCAAAGCTCTTGCTACCTTCCTTGCTATGTCTGTTTTGTGCTTCATCTCTCTTTTTACCTTCATCCGTTACATGCTGCCTCAAATACTTGTATGAACCAAACACTCTCATTCTTCAACCTTCTGTAACAGCATTCGTCGGTACATCTTCCATATTTCCTCTCATTAAGAACTTTACTCCTGGTAACATTTACTTTCAAGTTCCACTTCTTAAGGACATTTTCAGATTCATATCAGTCTCTGCAGCTCCTATCTTTCTCTTCTTTCATGACGTTCTGCACATTTTAATTTATATATATATACATATATATATGTATATATATAAAAATATTTGTATATATATATTATATATATAATATATATATATATATATATATATATATATATATATATATATATATATATATATATATGTATATATATATATATATACATACATACATATATAATGTATGTATGAATTCACGAATAAATGGACAGTGGAAGAATGAAAGCGGTTAATTCGTGCAGGTTATCATGCAGTTTATAACTCAAAACTGTATTCATGGAAAATGCCGAAATGACTGGTATACAAGGTTCTCTATTGATTGTTGTAAGTACTGTTGCTATTATTTTTGTTGGTGATGATGTTGCTGCAAGTGTTAACTTTTTTGTATCGCAAAATTTGTCCTCCAGCTCCATGTATGATACCAAAAGGTTTTATAAAAATAAAATAATTTTGTTTCGGATCCACACAAAATCTATGCTGTTCAGTAATGATGCGTTCATTATTTGAAGGGTGGGTATGAATTATGGATGAAGATATTCTTTAACAAGAGGCTCCGTCAGTTGAGGAAGGTCTCAAGACAATTAAGAGGGTGAAAAATATAAAAAATGAGTGCTTATATAGTGTGTGTGTGTGCGTATGTATATGCATATGTATATGTATATGTATGTATGTATGTATGTATGTATGTATATATATATATACACACTACACAATCACGGGTGGAACATAATTAAATTTCTGACTCACATCAGGATCGAACCCATGTCTTTCAGTCGTCTCTTTCAATTGACAATTTAAAGACCTGGGTTCGATCCTGATGTGGAACAGAAATTTATTATATATATATATACATACATACATACATATACATCCAACACACACACACACACACACACACATATATATATATATATATATATATATATATATATATATATATATATATATACACTGGTCACATTCGCTCGAAATATATTCTAATGGACATTCTGACCTCTCAACTTATCGATGTTTACACTTTCTGGATACTCTTTCTTCTGGAGGCCTCAACTGACGGCTCTGAAGGGGAACTTACAGAAACTCTTCCTCCCCAGACGCGATTCGAATCCAAGTACGGTAAAAAGCGTGAGGTTACCGTTAACCCACGATGCTGCCAGACCCATACGCTTAAGAGGAACAGCTTCCTCCTAAATATATTGCTGATAGGTTCTTCACTGTGACTTCCAAGGCGGTAGATTTGCATTTTTAAACGGCAGGGCCAATTGTCCCGGCAACGCAATAGTTGCATTTTGCCAAGCCTATTGGAAAAGGCTATTGGAAAAGGGGAGGTGGGGAATGAGGGGGTGGGGGTTTGGCGGGTGGCGGGAAAGGAATTGAGGGGATACCCCAAAAGGAGCACGTTCTGAGTATCTGTTGTTCTGTTGCTTGTTTCTTTTTATTTCACGTCCATGTTATACAACGTAATGGAATCTTGTGGTTCTTTACCCCTTTAAAGAGGACTGTGCGAATCGGGAAAACGGCAGATTGAAAATTTTCATCGTTTCTATTAAAAACAGGTTAAAAAATCTCAGTTTTTGGGTTGAATGTTCAGAAATTGAAAGCTCCATGCTTTTTAATCCTTCAAGCGTTGTACAGCTTCCTTCCGTTCTGCAACTCAATATTTTGAATTGAAGAGATATATCCATGATACAAAATATCTCTATCGAATTCGGTTTGTAGAGAAACTGTTCAGATATTAAAATGACTGAAAGTAAAACTGTGGAATGCAGTGAGGAAGATAAAATTTACTGCATATGACCTCCTAAGGTGAAAGCAACGATAACTTACCAAGTACGGAAAAACAATAAAATAAAGACAATAATTTTTTATCAAAAATTCACAGAAAAGGTGCAAAGCTCTGGAAGATAATAATAATAATAATAATAATAATAATAATAATAATAATAATAATAATAATAATAATAAAAAGGACGCACACTTACATTCTGTATGAAACCGGTTCAGTCCGAACGAAGCGTAACAGGGGGGGCCTCTTTGTTCTTTGGTCGTAGGTTTCCTCACTTCTCAGTCTTCGGCATTGGTCGATCTTCTCCCTCCTCATTTTGTATACTGTGGTGTCTTCAACAGTGTCCCCAAAGGCCCTGCCAAAAGCAATCGGATATTCAGTCAACGGAATTCAGAGGTGAGTGTTTTTTGAAGTTTTAGATTGCCATAAGGGTCAATTCAAAACATTAGTGATACACAGGTTCAGAATTGCAAGTTACATTTGTTTAACTATCATACACACACAAACAGTTAGACGGACACACACACACACACACAAAGTACGTGTGTTCATGTGTATACATTGTCCCTACGAAGGTGAACCAGTCAAGCGATACTGTGTCTGCACCAAAAGGTAATCACGAGTGAAGACTGCAACATTGACAGATCACTTTGCATTTTTCTAGGACGTTTAACGTCGCTAAAAACCAGTACCGTGGTCACGCCCTTTCTGTTTTTATCCAAAATGCTCACAGAAGCAATTTGGAACTTGTAATGCCTTTCATAATATTCTTTAAAATCTTCAGTTTCATGCAGCACATTATTTTACTACGGGATACAGGTCCAGTCTCCTAAAAATTGATTTTAACGCTGAATTTGATATAAAGAAGCACTCAGGCGCGCCGCGGACAAACAACACACACACACACACACACACACACACACACACATATATATATATATATATATATATATATATATATCATATAAGTATTATATATAGGTGTGTGTATATACGAGTATATGAATGGAAATGGCTGGCGGGATATGGTCAGCGAGAAATATACCTAAACAGGACCACGTAACTCCAAGGTAGTAAAAATATTAACCAATTACTTTACAGAAAACTTTATATAACATATTCGTGAGGACTACAAAGATCCTATAAGCTACTGTAAAGATTAATGGCGTTTGCAATTGTAAAACTAATCTACTGTTCAGTTCTTCGACATTTGCTATTCAGAAGAAGAAGAAAAAAAAACTTACTGAATGATTCTTACTCCCACAACGAAATATTGACCGCTACCTCACCAGAACACTAGTAGTTTAGTTAAGAAAAGGAAACCATTGAAAAAACTTTCAGTCCTGTTATGCCTAAGTTACTTCGTTGGGCAATGTTCAGATTCGGCCAAATGTATCGTCGTTGAAAACATAATTTCATACTTCATGTCCTCGAATACTATTATTATCAGAAGCTCAAAAACCCATTTTTACAGACGTTCAGTTTATCAAAGTAGAATTCCTTAACCATAATCAAATGTCCATTGAAAAGAAAGACTACGCTAACCAATACTTCTAATGAATTCGAGTCACACATTCGATTTTACCCATAGGAAACTTGATTGGATTCATGGAATTTAAGCTAAAAAACCAAGCACTGGGGCAACTTGAACCATTCAGCACTAAAAAAAAAGTGATAAAAAAAGTGCGAAGAGGGAGCTGGAGTAGTTGGACGGCAAGATACAGACCCTACAAAATAAATCAAGCGAAGTGCAACGGTCCAATTGTGAAACTGGGAGAAAACCCACAGTTGCAAACTGAATAATTAGTTAGACGCTGGACAAGAGAGGGAATGGAGGGAATGTATAAGACTAAAAAAAAGTGGGTGTATCTAGGGGCGAAAGGACGCTGCAAATACCCTTTAGTAATGCCTACAGTGTACCGCGTGGTCCGATATATTTCTTGTCGGTAGGAAAAGCCAAAAAGTGTGGGGCATATGAAGATTAAGAATGAGCGGGCGGAAAGCCTTAAGAGATAGGTCCACCCCCGCAAAAGTAGGAGGGTTATAGCACTTATAAAATAATAGAGAGAATTCCATAGATTTGTGGTGGGGGTAAAATACAGATCTTAGGGCATAACAGAAAAGGGTTAAGAATTATGCCTAAATGCTAAGTCCTAAATTTAAGCCTAAACATTTAAAAACGCTTTAATTTTTTGTTTTAGGCCTAAGGTGGTTAAAGTATTAAGTTTCCCGTTTCATAGGCCGTTGCATAAGAAAATTACTTGAAGTGTAAACACAAGATTCACAGGGATACTGCTTAAAAAAAAGAAAATTACACTGAATCGGATCTCATCTGCAACATACATTTCATGGATAAAGGAAAAACATACAGCCACTTCCTGGACATGTATTGTCCGTTTTCATACCATTCTGTTCAAATTCTGTTCTACATTATGCAGACATTAATCTCGTGTATACAAGGTCAAGTAGGCCTACTGTTCTTTGTTTTTAGTATCAGCCGTTTTGCAACTTGTTATCGGTTCTATTTAGCCATTTTCTGTAATCTTGTGCGGGGGTTTTTAAGACTAACTTGAAAGAATCGTGTCCATTACCACCTCAATGCTCAAATCCCGTATTTATTCATTCCTATGGTACTTCGAAGCTAATGAATTGAATTGAATATAGAGTTTAGGCCAAAGTCCAAGCACTGGGGCCAATGAGGTCATTCAGCGCTGAAACGGAAACTGACATCAAAAGTTTGAAAGGTGTAACAGGAGGAAAACCTCGCAATTGCACTATGAAACTGTTGTCAGGAGAGGGTGGAAAGTAAGATGGAAGAAAGAGAATATGACAGGAGGTACAGTAAAAGGAACGAAAGGGGTTGCAGCTATGGGCCGAAGGCACGCTGCCTTAAGTAATGCCTACAGTGCACCGGATGAGGTGCACTGACGGCACTAACCCCCCTACGGTGTTCGAAGCTAATGTACTTTCAACTTTTTCATCTTTTTTTGTCGACTAATTAACAAATATTCATTCGTTCATATATAATTAGGATGCCAAGATGCTGTCGGTATCTGCCCGTCATTATGATACCTTCGCCACTTTTCATACAATAGTTTTAAAAATTGTATAATTACCAAAAGAATTTTATCTTTAAAGAAGTTGCAGACGATCAGCAACTTGTACTTCCTAACATCAAACCTACAATGAACGCACCTATAGATAATTAATTAACCTGTTACAACAAGGCTGGTGTATTCCTCAGATAACAAGCAGCAACGATGAGAGGCAGCAACATTTGGTGGCCTTCAAACAAACTTTCAGCTAAAGTACAGCTATAAAGAGTTGACTAGAACAAATCCACTTCTCGGCCTTACACAATCTTTTACAGCAGCAATTCCGTTTCTGCAACCGTGGAAAAAATAATGAAAATTACAGAGCCTCTTATACAAACGAACTGCACTTAATAAAGGTAACACCCCCCAGTATTGAGAATCAGAGAGCGAGCTTTGCTTACTTGCTAAGCTGGCAAGCCCAAACCCACTACCCATTTCTCTAATTAAATATTTACTTTTAAAAGCTGTTGGCGTGCTGGGACCCGATGCTGTTGTCTCCCCTACCCTCCCAATCCCCTACTTACCCCTACCCTCCCGTTCCCCTACCTACCCGGCCCCCACCTGGGGAGGACAAACTGGTCTGAATGGGGTGGGTGGCTGTGTCATGTCTCCCCCACTAGGGACAAACAAGAAAAATCCACTCGGATTATATTACAGATAGACAGATATGTGTTTCCAAAGCATAGAATATCTGCCAAATGTTTTCTAAATCAAATTCCGCGCCTTTCGAACAAATACATTTTCTCTTTTACCTTCGTTCCTCTTTCCATACCAAACGCAATATTGCAAGCATTCAGTCTGGTCACAGCAGTGTCTCAACTCCCGCTGAATAAATCCGAGGATTTACCTTAGGGAGCTGGATACCAAAACAAGTTACGATGTGTTTTTAATTTCCGTTCAGACGTATGTAAAGATTTATTTTGGTCAATATACAGAATACATATGTGCATATATACATACACACACACACATATATATATATATATATTTTGTGTATGCATGTATGTATATATATATATATATATATATATATATATATATATATATATATATACATATACTGTATATATATATATATATATATATATATATATATATATATATATATATATATATATACATATACTGTATATATATAGAATTAAAAAGCATTTATTTTCTATAATACATGACTCTAAAAAGTTCATAATTTTAACATAAGAAATGACAAATTTTGAAAGTAATTTGTATTTTTCCTAACATACGAATCTGAGGTCTTTACGTAGGAATTATCTTGACGCTTGCGCTGAAGGTAATTCCTATGTACTGTCAAGACCATTGATCTGTATTCGTTTAGGAACAAATGTAATTACCTCTACAGAACCTTATACAACAAATTAGTCTACGGAAATTCTAGGCTGTTGGTATCGGCCTTCGACACAAAAGAAGCTTGGATGACTCTTCCGTAGTGTCAACTTCTAATTTGTAATAGTTTTCGCTCCCTCTCCATACTCACATTAAGTTTTGCCATGAAACCCTGCAACGAAAATACTTCCGTCGAGTCAACTTTTAATATCCAATAGTTTTCGTTTACTCTGCATAGGTTTATCTGCGAAGCAATCTCAAGAAAATACCTTCAGGGATAAACTAGGTACACACCCGAAAGGATACTCACAACAAAGGGGAAAACAGCACTAACAACGACTAGGATTACTTCGAGGCATTCATGTCAACCGCCCTTCTACGCATTATCTTTTCTTCTCCCTCTTTCGTGTTGACTTAAGAGCTGAGGAAACCTGGCCTGGCAACATTTCTCATGGTCTGCCGATTGCATCCCCATACGTAGGGGGAGGGAGAGACCGTATGACTGCGAGGAACTTGGGAAAACGTGAACAAATTGTATTTGAAAAGCTCGCTTAACTTTATCTTCGAGGAATATATTAACGGTGTCAATAACAGAGCAATAATATATATCAAATACACGATTGAAATCTCAGAACAGTGTTTTTCTTAGAGCAATTGCCAGTGGGACGGGCAACTTTACGTATGAAGCGCCAGTTAATCGTAACGATCACAATGTCATATTAAACAAGAAATGTAATCATACAAAATTACATGTATGCATAAGAAAATACATGCAGTAAGCAATCAAGCAACTGCGATAGAAACTCACATACTATCCCATTACGATTTAAACTTGTCAAGCGTGCGTTGGTTTACGTAGTATAAACTGAACCACTCCCCTTCTGTCTGAGGCTTCTTCGATATTAAAGGTCTTCCAAGTACTCCAAATACTTTGCAGGAACAAATCACCATTTCCTTGGACAAACCTTTTGAATAAATCTGATTCCATTACCAACCGAATATCTACAATTGGTATAAGGTCCACATTTTGAAACCACATCCGAATTTGCCTGCTTTTGCGTTTTCATACATGTAAGAGAAGCACCTAACGTCAGTAGAAGTTCACCCTCTTGGCAAAGGTGAGAACAGTATACTTTCACGTTCTACTTCAGCCCTCCTAACGAAATTTGATATTCCTGATGCAATGTGATCTTGCGGATCAACGCTGTTTTCCTGTGTAAGACTCGACTGTACACATCGTAGTACCAAAAACCACAAAAAGGAAAAAAAGACGGAAATGAATACCACTGACAGAAGGCACTTTTTCTCAACTTCTCAAAGACTGGGTTAAGCCGCAGTTGACAGGAAATACTGATCTTATAGATTCTAAGTTTAGAAAGAACGCGAATTTTTATTTATGTCGCTTTACGGTACAGGAAAAGAAGGAAGAGAATGGAAGAGAGGGAAAGACAATTGCAGGAGGGCAATTTATGAAATTTTTGAGCCTGTCAAGCAAGCACTGGGGCACTTGCCGACACTTCAGCCCCTTAGAGTGTAAAAAGAGGGCGCTGAAGGTGGCTGGACACCCATAATAAAGAAACCCAGAAAATAAAGGAGATGAAGTACAAATAACTAAAGGATGAACTGGAAAAAAACAGTATTATTAAGAAGTAATAGTTAGAGGTGTTGGAGAGCTTGACTGAAGAAAGGAAGCAGGAATGGAGGTCAAGTAAAAGGCTAAAAAGTGAATTGGATTGGATATACAGTTTAGGCTAAAGGCCAAGCACTGGGATCTACGAGGTCATTCAGCGCTGGAAAGGAAATTGAAAGTAGGTAGGTCTGAAAGGTGTAATAGGAAGAAAACCTCACTATGAAATATTTGTTAAGAGAAGGAAGAAGAATAACATGAATGGAGGTACAGTAAAAGGAATGAAAGGGGTTGCAGCTAGGGGCCGAAGGGACGCTGCAAAGAATATTTAGTAATGCCTACAGTACACCGCATGAGGTGCACTGACGGCACTACCCCGCTACGGGTAGGCTAAAAAGTGGTGCGACTTGAGGCCGAAGGGGCATTGCAAACGCCTACAGTGCACCAGGTGAAATGCACTGACGGCGCTAATCCCCTACGGATAATTGTAGGAAGAAGAGGTCGGGAGAGCGGAACAGAAGAAATGAAAGGACAAAGAGGAGGAGCAGGGAGAGAAGGAAGGAAGGAGCACTAGGGAGACAACGGAAGGAGGGAAGAGAAAGAATGGAAGAGACTCGAAGGGAGAGAATTGACCAGTGTCGAGAAAAGAGGAAGGGTGTAATTATCATTTACCTCATCCTTATCGAGGGGTTTGGGGTTCAATCAGAATTCATAGTATAAGAAAACCTTCCTTTGATGTCTTCTTAACTGGAAGAAATAATAAAAAATTACGTTTCTCTATTTTATCAAGAGCACAATATACGGATTCTTTCTCGAGGTTGAAATAACAAATGAAATGTCACGGGACCCCTTCATATCAACAGCAATATTATCAGAAATTATTTTTGTCATTATTATTATCAAGATGCACAAGGTAGCCTACACACATTTGTAAGGAACAAGCCCCCCCAAAAAACTTAATAAAGTGATGTATGTATGTATGTAAAGTATATGTATATATATATATATATATATATATATATATATATATATATATATATATATATATATATTCAATAACAGGACTCCATTTAAACAGGGATGGTATGGAGCAGAAATTTTTGTTCAAATAATTTACAAGCTTTTAAGGACTTGTCTGTCCTCATTGTCTAGTAACCGTTTAAATGAGGTCCTGTTTGTAATTGTATTAATGCATAGAACATTTGTGCAGGCGATCTGTTTGAATATATATGTGTTTATGCATATATATTATATATAATTACATTACATAATATATATATATTATATATATATATATATATATATATATATATATATATATATATACATATATATACATATATATTTATTACATGTTACATTATTCTTTGGACCAGGTAATTCCTAGTGTGTACATGAAAGGACAAAATACTGCTAAAATCCGCTTCTCATTCTTGTGTTTACGGCCCATATTAAGGCAACATTCCAACGCATTTATCTCCACGTCTCCAAAGTAGTTTCATTTGTTTTTTTTTTTTATCACGAGATCTGGCATAGCCTCTGTACAGATGGCATAAAAAATTATTCCGTTTCGCCTGGGTTCAAGGAATTAGTAGTTCAAGAGTCTCACTAGAACTCTCTTATCAAATGAGGACTGTGTTATATAATACGTCTGTGTTTAGAATCTTCATTTGTAGTTACATGCCAGTGCGAGCAAGTCGTCTTGCTGTCATTCGTTCGTTACGTATTTTGAAAAGGATAAGGAGGGAAAAATATATGTTCTATTAATTAGTGCTGTTTCAAGATATTTGTGTTCATTCGTGGGATTATATAATATATAATCTTTACCCTATCAGGGGTGGAGAGGAAAACAACGTAATGGTTACTGCCATATTCATATTTAAAATGCTGAATCGTTGATGAATCACACCAGAAGTAAAACTTGCACGGCATTAGCCTCTTTATATATATAAAAGATAGCTCTATATACACATATACTGTACACGTATATATATCTAATATATGCAGTACATACACATGTATACCTTATATATATATATATATATATATATATATATATATATATATATATATATATATATATATATATATATATATATATATATATATATATATATATAATATATCCATATAATGTCAGTTACATCCACCACACAAAACCGGATAGAACAGAGCGAAAGCCAGGAGTTCAAAAACGTACTTAAATACACCATAAACCGGTCTTTACAGCCGCTCGTCTAATCAGAGCGAATTGTCACATTCACGTGATTCAGCGCACGCCAACCTTGTACTGGGTAGAAATAAAATATAACATCACCTCCATGGGGATTAAGTCCACTAAACATTCTGACCCATTTAACTAACTAATCATCTCTCTTTCCCTATCTTTGATTCATTTTAGTTTTCTGTAAAAGAAAACTGTTGTGCCGGCTTTCTGTGTCCGTCCGCACTTTATTCTGTCCGCACTTTTTTCCTCTCCGCCCTCAGGCCTTAAAAACTACTGAGGCCTAGAGGGCTGCAAATTGGTATGCTGATCACCCACCCTCCAATCATCAAACATGCCAAATTGCAGCCCTCTAGTCTCAGTGGTTTTTATTTTATTTAAGGTTAAAATTACCCACAATCGTGCTTCGAGCATCAATATAGGATAGGCCACCACCGGGCCGTGGTTAATGTTTCATGGGCCACGGCTCATACAGCATTATACCGAGACCACCGAAAGATAGATCTATTTTCGGTGCAGAAACCTCGGTTGCGCCGAAGTTTCTTCGGCGCATTTTTTACTTGTTTCTATCGTACATCATCCTTCACTCTCGGGAATAGCATACCCCCCCGAAAAGGGGAATTGTAATTGATGAGCGCTTCGTCACCAGTGGGAATCGAACTGCCGACTGGTTGGGAAACGCCGACTTACACTGACGTTTTTACTTTCCCCTTGGGTGCATGTTATTCCCGAGGTAGTTCAAATGGATGTTGAATGACATTCGCGACTTAATATTTTTTTGTATAAAAAATGTCACGGTGTACGTAAGTATGGCTTTGTTGGAGGGTACAGAATTCCCAGAGTAAATCAGAATAGATGGCGTCTTATAGAAATATGTTTAGATGGAGCTTGATGGCTTTTGGTTTCCAACGAAGGATTTTTATAAGTGTACTTGGAAAAGAGGTGATGGTGAGGAAAAGTTGTTTATGTTCTAGTACAGAGTAGATAGAACAGCCAGTTGATGGATGTAATCCGAGATGCAAAGTGTCTGGAGGTGCATGTGATCCTTATCCAGTTGAAGCAAAGGTTAAGGCAGGTTTGAATCGGAGGAGGACAGTAAATGTTACTGTAAATGTAATTAAGGCGAGTGAGTTGAAAATGAAGTGAGACGAACATAAAAGGCTAGAATGGGGTAACCATAGGCTAAGGTTAAAGACAGAGAGCTGGAAGGAGTAAATGGGCAGCATGTAAGATTCGAAGGTGGTGTCACGGGGGCAGCAGGACGGAAAGTGCAGTCAAAATGAAAATGCGAGACAAAGAACTCAAGTAATGACAACAGAGGGGAGAAGGTGAACATGCACTTCATAGGGTACAAAACGTTCTACAGGGAAGACGGTTAATAAAAAAAATATCTAAGGATAATGGTGCAAACAGAGAAATGTCTGAAGTGAATGCAGTCCTGAGTCAATGGATGAGTATACTGAAGAGTTGCTGAATGTGAAGGATGGACGATAAGCAGAGATGAATGATGCGACAGCATAAGGGTTAATATAAGGGTAAGTTTGATGTAGAAGTGACAGTTGAGGCTGTATCAAGGGCAATCAAGAGGTTGTAGAATGATTAGACATTAGGAGTTAATGGGATTACAAATGAGATTCTGGGGCACCGTGATGACGTTTGGTTGAGTCAAGCCAAACAAATAAATGAGAGGAGTAACTGGCCAACGCAATAAAAGTAGAGGTGACAGACTTGAATATAAGAATTACAGGGGAATAATATCAGTTAGTACACGAGGGAAGGTATCTGGTAGGATTCTGAAAGAAAGACTGAGAGGGAAGAAGATTGTTGGTTTAGAAAAGGTGTGTAAATCAAATTTTTACTATGAAACAGTTATATATGAGAAGTTTGAAAGGAAAGGGAAACAGCTACGTATATGTGGCAGGCACTGACCTAGAAAAAAAAAAACTTACTACAGAGGTGACAGAGATGCAATGTGGATGGTGTTGAGGATGTATAATTTAAAAATAAATTATCAAGAGTGACTGAACAATTTTACAATGGCAGTAAAGTGTGTTTTTTTTAGAAACCATGGACGGGAGAGTGACTGGCTTGATGTTTGCAGATGATACAATCTCAATTGGCAATAGTGAAAAGACACTGCAGAAACTGTTTAAGAGAATTCGAAAGTGTTTGCAAGGGTAGAAAGGTGGGATAAAATGTAAGCAACCATAAGTTTATGAAGGTAGTTGGAGGAAGATGATCCACTTAAGTAGTTGGGATTATAGTAGCATGGGAGACGAGAACAGTTACAGAATAAGTGATGCAAGAAAGGAGCAGGTGTGTGAAAAAGACTGGAAAGACTTCGATTGTCTGTAGAAGCCTAGTTGGAACAAAGGAAAGAATTAATAAGCGAAGTCCCCTTTATGGAAGTGAAGTGTGGATGCTGAATGCAAACAACAGAAAAGGGCTGAAGTTGAGATGTATTGTTTGCGTAGTTATATGTAGCATAAGAATCAATAGGGTGAGAAATGTAGGAATATGTATATAGTTAGTGGTATTAAGGCAAACGTAGATGAATTGATGGAATACAATATTGCGAGATGGTTCGGTCATGTGGAAAGAATGGACGACGGTAGATGTATGAAGTGACCAATGTTGTGAAAGTTTTGCTGCAGACGGAGTTCATACATGATTCAGAAATCAAAGTATAAATGTGGTAGTAACCAATGTGTTGCATTCTCCATGGAGACACCCATTCTGGGGAAACGGGTTAATATTGTATGCATGTGTACACATACAAGTACATATATGTGTATACATAATATACATACAGCATTAACAAGTTCTCCTTGCAAGGGTGTCTCAGTGGAGAATATGACAGCGGTCACTTTCACATTTTTACATATGCAAAAGGCAATCCCTTTTAACGATAGTTCCTCTTCAAAATACGAGTATAAAGATTACTAGCACTCAGAAGGAAAAAAAAAAGACAGACAGTTTCACAGCTTTGTATGAAAGCAAACGAAAAAAAAAACCTCCTCAACTAAAAGAACGCAGGAATCCTTAGCACTTCACCATAACAAGGAAGTTGATGATTTGCGAAACGATTGGGATCAACATGAGAGTCACGTTCCCAATATTTTGCTCTGAGCTAAAGCACAACCACGAGCAACAAACGCAGAGGGAAAAACTTCTATTGTAAGAGATGAACGTAGTACAAGAAAAAATGTATTGCTTAAAGATACAACGCTTACAAAGAAAAGGAATTATTACGCTGAATGCAAGATTTTGTTCTATATTCTCGGAGATTCTCTTTCCACAGATTAAGTTACTAAGCTAAAAAATGTATGCACTTTTTAAATAGCCTCCTTGCATCAATACAAATCAGAGTATTACGTCACTGAACTCACCGCGAATGTTTTATTTCAGCCTTCTGACGCAAATAAGTTGTGACGAAGTTAAAGATGCAGGAGAAAAAGAGAGCAACAATCTCACTAAACAATTGCATGTCGTCAGAAACCACACTAAAAGAAATAATTCAGTCACTGACGAAAGCTTGTATAAAGTTCCTTCACAGGAGCAGTTGACAGGTACATTGATAAATAAGTTAATTGTCTTTCAACATATATTAGCTTTGAGTCTTGATAATAAACTGTTAGATGCAAAGGATACTGTCTCACTCACTTCAGGTACAATAACTTTGTCAGATAACGAAAGCTAGTTAAGCCCAACTACGAATTAGATTCGTGCACGGACAAACTCAAATAAACATTGAAACTACGATCTGCTGAGAAATGACGTAGGTCTTAATCAGTCATGTAAAGACACACCCAAAAGAAATAAGAAAAGCAGCTGAACTGAATTCAATCTCTTGTTTATCTCAACTTACATCCCAAACGTGGTGCTTGGCTTCAAGCAGCATGCCTTTGTGATATCGTTAATCGAGTAGCCATAAGTGTTTATACAGGGCAAATGCATACAGGTGAGTTTTAACAGAGCAGAGAAACAAAAATAAAGACACAAGAAACCTCCCAGTCATTCTAACAATACCAAGACCTCAAAGAATTTAACGCAAGAATTATTATTATTGTTTTTATTATTATTATTATTATTATCATTATTCAGAGGATGAACCATATTCATATGGAACAAAGACCAAAGGGGCCAATGACTTGAAATTCAAGGTTCCAAAGAATATGGTGTTCAAAAGAAAGAAGTAACAGAGGGTAATGGAAAATACAGAAAGAGATCAGCTTTTAAAAAAACAGATAAATTAACAAATAAATAAATATATATGTAAGTAAATTAAAATACAAAGAGAATTGTATTAGGGCAGTAATGCACTGCATCTTCGCTTGGAGTTCTGAAGCTCAATTGAATTGTTAAATGGAATTTTCAAATGATCTTAAACGGGGGAAAAGAATTAGAGAAATGTTCAGACGTTGGTGTCACGTCTCCAGGTTTATTTAAAAGCCGATAACCCCAAAATAATGATCTTCAAAATAATTTCAAGAAGCAGGATCATGGAACTGAATGAGATTAGATTAATCTTTTGAAAATTGAGCTATAAAGCTATGCACTCGGGCACTTTCAGCCAAACAGCCCTCGAGACTTGAAAAGCTGGTGTGGCTGGACAGCAAGATGAAGTAGAGGGAATGAGGCAAGACTACAAAGGGGGACGCTGAACATTCTTACCAATGCCTCTACAGTACAAAATGTGAGGTGCACTGACGGCATTATCCTCTTGAGGGTTAAAGATCAGAGTGGCTCAAAATTCTTTCGCTTCAAAGAAAATCCTTACACAAAATGAATTATCTCTTATTGATAATACATATAAGAAACTTCGGTTTTTACCCATTCTTATCAGTTTTTAGTGTTTTTGCATGATGCAGATACTGAACATAATGAAATAAAATATATTTGTGAAAGACTGCACACTATATGAAACAAATATGCTGACATTCATTCACACTGTACCCTGGTGAAGTAAAGATGCTGTCATAATTATCATTTTTATCATTACAATCCTATTTATACCACTCTGATATTTTTCCTTATTGGAATTTCTTCAATTTTCTACTTATCTTTTCCTTTACCAGCCTGATGATCCCTTAGTAACAAAAACTTGTTTTTCAATCTGGTTGCCGGTTATGTAATAAAATGATAATAATAACGACGATGATGTCCATTAGAGATAATTACAAATAGAGATACGTCAAATAGACAGATAGGTAGATAGACATAAGGAGATTACGGATGAGAGGGATGCATTAGATACAGTACATATACATTATGCAAAGGCTGTAATGCTGATGTCACGTAAACTAAACAATCGCCATCTAAGGAGGCAACTCACTAGCTTTCTACTGATTATTGTCTAGCGCTCTTTCGGTAGCCCAGTCATTGTACTTAGCCAGAGCTGAACATGCATAAAACAACCCAGGGTGGCACCGATCTTCCTGCACAAAATGCCAGTCATTAGGTTTCAGCATCACTTTCCCAAGCTCGGGCAAATAGGGAGGGTTGGAGTCAGCGAGGACATCCGTCCGTACAACATTTGGTAAAACGTATTATTTAGTGGGTCGAGCAGTGCGCGTTAGTCTAGAGACTGAAAACAACAAGCTCAGATTTAAGTAAGTTTGCTAGCACCAGAAACCTGGAAGTCTTCCTCACGAGCGAATCTGATAGCACTTCAAGTATGCAAGAACGTCGCGAAAAGTTAGTCTGACTTATTATTATCATAAGAGTGGCAGCATTCTCCTGAAACGAGCCACGTGATTATGAGATTAATTGCATATGTGAATAAGGAAAGACTAGTCTACCCAGCTGGCGCCAAACATACAAGCTAGCAACATAAGCGTGTATGCATATATATGTATGCATGTATATGTGTGTGTATATATATATATATATATATATATATATATATATATTATATATATATATATATATATATATATATATAGGTGTATAATGAAATAACTGATTGAGCCAAGCTAAACAGATAGAAGAAAGTTTACTTTGCATCCTCTCAACAAAGGACAAAACAATCATTAAGGGTTAGATTATTGGGGAAAATATTTAGATGTTTCTGTACTCTGTTTTCAAGAGCTGGAAATACACATTCGAAGTCAGAAAGTTATTATTTTAAAGTTCTCGAGGGACAGATCCCGCTGGAAAGTTATTTTTTCATTCAAGAAATTATTGTAAAAAGTTGCAAACTCACAGCTAAGTAATTCTTGTCATTCGCCCAGGAATTGCATTGGTATGTACGAGTATTATGGCATTACTTTTTCAGTGACGGTAGTTTGTGGGTGTATACTGACATACACAAACTGAAAATCAAATTATATCATCAAGCTGAATCGATAAGTATATACATTACTATCAGCATTTATTATTCCTACTTAGAAATGATCAGCAACGTTAGATTTGAATCACTATATAGAAAACTATTTTTAAAAAATACTAAAATTACGTATAAACATAAAGGGCAGAAGACATATCCCTAAAATGTTATACTGTAAACAAATAATTCATTCCTTTTAACTGTCTGAAATATTCCGATTATTCGGAGCACTATCTCCAGTATTTGTATGCAATGGAACCCGACATAAAACGCATCACCATATTTGTTTTATTTCTGCAAGACTGGAACGACAGGGGAAGGCTCACGGTGGATATGCAAATGAATCCATCGAGCGAGCAATGCCGTCACTGATATCCTTCGACATGCCAGAGAGAGAGAGAGAGAGAGAGAGAGAGAGAGAGAGAGAGAGAGAGAGAGAGAGAGATTCCAATGACGTCAAACTACGTCATCGTCTTTCCAAACCTTGAGATTCCCCTTTTGGGAAGCTTCGGGGGCAAGCCCCTCAGTGAATGGAATGGATAGAATAGATATAAAATTTAGGGCAAATTATGAAGTTATTCAGCACTGAAACGAGGAAAACCTCCAAGCTGCACTGTGAAACAAAATGTCGGGAGAGGGTGGAAATAAAGAGAATATGAATGGAGGTACAATAAAGGGAATGAAAGGGATTGCAGCTATATGCCGAAGGGACGCGTCAAAGAACCTTAAGTAATGCCTACAGTCCACCAAGTGAGGTGCACTGACTGCACTACCCAGCAACGGGGGACCCTTAGTCAAACATGGTTCTCGGCAAGTAACCAATTTATTAAAACCCTCCGTTCCCTCCAGAATCCCCGAAGGAGTGACCTAGATAAACATTCTGACGTTTAATATTTGTTAAAGACGCAAAGCCCAGCTCACATTTCCCAAGATACCTTGAAGACATTACATCCATTCAGCCAGCCTTCCCTTCGCCTTCAAGATACTGAAACTGATAATGGAGCGAGCTCCATGTCCCTAAAGCCAAGAGATACAACTTAGCCGCAGGTTGGAATGTTCAATGGATTCCGAGCCTTTGAGGAAAAGCAGAAAGTAGGAGCTGGATCGTGTGCGTTTTTTCAATATTAGGGTACATCAAACTTAATACCAGAGGCAATCCTCTGGGGATTAGCCGCAGATGCCACTTGGAATCACAAGCGTTGAGAAAGCAATGTTATACCTTTACATCATTAAAGTTCCTTAAAAATAATTGCTGCACTTGACCTTTGAAAGGACTTTGAAAAGCTAATTTTATATATATATATATATATATATATATATAATATATATATATATATATATATATATATATATATATACCTAATTTTATTATACTAAATAAGTATTATTTCCTTTGTGGCTTGTAGCAATAATATGTTATCTTTGTAGTTGGTACAGGAAATGACACTCAACAGGTCGAGAACAGTCGATAGTCATTTTATTCAATTGCAAGCTACTAAGGAAACAATACTTAGTCGCTAAATTAAGTTACAAATTTAAAATATACAAAATTTGTTACATTAAAATAAAGATTTGCTAGAAATTATAAGTAAGGACCAACCACTGAGTTCGGAGTCAGAGGAAGGACTGACCAAGAACCGGAAAAACGTAAACAGTTCACGAGCGATAAAGAGGTAAACGTGGAATGGGTGTTCTGTGAGGAGGATTTTTTTTTTTTAATAAACAATGATTCATTAATTGTTAAGCTGATGTTTTGAAGGCCTGACCAAAAACTGAAATCTTTATACTGAATTGAATATTTAAATATAGCTGTATGATCCCTGATGTTAGAAAATTCTGGATTTGAAAATTCAGTGCCAGTTCTATAGCTGAGAGCTCTATGGCTGTCGATTCGAAGCCTAAGTATGGATCCTATATCTATAGGTTCCTCGATCACATCGAGGACAAGTAAACTTGACTATCGGCAGCCTTTTCAGCTTCAAAGACCGTTTGGACCCATTAATGAGGTCGTGTGTTGTGGATGAAGTCCGTGTGCAAAAGACTTTCATGACATTGGCTGCTTCATACATTTAAGCAGAAGGAACCTCAGTAACGCATGAAACATCCCCTACACACACTATACCATTTACCTCTGTAACTTGCACACACTTTTCACAACTAATATTTAGGCCATCCTTGCTAGAACAGGTTACTTTCATTCCATTGAAAAATACAAGCTTCTGCCGAATCTTAATTTAAAGAAAGAAGAAATCCGACGTTACAATAATACAAAACGTAAACGAGGTAGATGGGCGAAAACAGACCAATTGGTATTTTGATTCCAAAAGAGGTAGAGTTTGTGGCCTATAATGACCGTGGTCTTTAACAAATCTTGCCCCATGGGTAGTAATAGTACTGCCATATTGCGCATTTGTTGCTTCGTATGTTCAGTTTACGAAGAAAAAGATGGTTTATGGAGCAGCTTTGATACTGTCTGAAACGTGTTTTTTATTCATTAATTCGTCTTTTCGTTTGCTTACTTGGTTGTTTTATTATGTGTTCGTAATTAATTGAATTGCATTTTCAAAAAAAAAAAATGTTCTCATAAAAGTTTTTAGAAATATGTCATACGTTTACAAAATGCACAGGTACAAAAATATAGCCTACATAAATAATCCAAACACGCAAAAATGTAAATATTCACATACATCTATGCATAAGGGTCTCACAGTGTTTTACTCAATAATGAAGAAATTAAATAAGAGTATGAAGGAAAATACTGTCGAAACATACACATTTGAGAATCAAAGGATAATTACTATTCCTTTACTTAGAAAACTCCTATTACGAAATTATTTCGAAAATACTACGCCATCACGCAATGTTCTTCTCAACTTAGGACATCAAAAACATTTTCACGGCTGAAAATGTAACAGAGCATTCCCTTCTGGGAAAGTGGGACTAAATCTATCCCCCTTTCTTTCATAATTCTTACCTTTGGTATGTCTATTAAACTTTTATGCTTCACCTTTCCACATTACACAATTCCCTTTCTTTTCGTTTTTCTCGCATGTCTTCAGCATGCACAACCAAATCCTTGTGACATGACTACTATTTTGTAGGAATATCTGATTTAACATTTCTAAGCAATTTTTCCCGGGAACGAGTTCTAAATATTCTGCACTACTGGATAGCAGTGTAATCATTCTACGTCGGAGATTCAGGACACTTCAAAATTGTGCTGGAGAGATTATTGATTTCAGCAGACCAGATCCCCACCCCTCGTAAAAATTGGTTTTGTTTCGACGGTGCCAATGCTTTTTCACTTATCTTACACAGTCAGTATTGGGACTTTATATTAATCCTTATTAACCAATTTCTGGACCGTTAGTTTTATGTTGGGGACCTTTTAAAAATGTTTATTTTTATACATTAAAAAATGTGTTAAATTTGTATAGTATTCACAGCGCAAAATCTTGATTTATCAGTAACGGAATAGGTATTTAAGAACATTTTAAAATTTTTGTCTTACACCAATATCTTTGCAAATTATTACTAAGCAACAAATACGTGAATTTATGAATTATATCACTATATTCTGGCTATGCTTGTGCGGAGTTTAAAGCTGGATTAGCTCCATTACGAACAATGCTAAACTTACTGGAAAATATAATGAGAAAATGAAAGCTAATTGATGAAATTGACTAAAATCTCCGGATAATCAATTTGTGACTAATGTACAGTTTATAATATTTGTCTTAAATCATCCTTCAATTATAATAATGAGAAACGTGCCATGTGTGCTGCCACATCTCCGATCACCCATCTCAGGTCAAGGATGGGCAAATAATAAGCTGCTTCTCACACCAGGGAGCCATAAACACTTATTCATTATGAATAGTCAAAGCCCCTCTGTGAAAGTCTATCACATTTAAACATAGGCCATAATTTAAAATCTTTTAATTCTTTCCCTTATTAAAGGATGTCAAATGAGTGTTTTCAGTCACCCTCTCCCTCCCCAGGAAGTAAAACTAACAACAAAAATCCATGCTTTACACTCAAGAGCACTAAAATTAAAGTAATAAAACAAACTTTCCTTGTAAGCACATTCATAACTAGACAAACTCAAATATTAGTACAAAACCTAAAACTAACCTTTTGTTTTATAATGCTAATTTATAAACTAGACCATAAAACTGACTACTCTATGGTAATGCAGGTAGTTGGCTGTTACAACACCTAAACCCTCCCTGTAAAATACATCGAGTAGGATGCAGCATACATTCCTGTATGCTATATCCGTCTTGATTTACAATGCTGAGGATCTGGTTAAGCTAGTGGGGTTGGGTGAGGGGTTGTCAGGTAGTTTGGTTTAGGACCAAGCACCCTTGGTTAGGTTACATAACGTTGGGAAAGTTAGCCTAAGCTGTATCCTGGTTTTTCTGGTATATTTTTAAGTTTTTAATGATTTCTTTTACTTATCTAGCTCGTTGATTTTTCTAAAGGGGGGAGCGTGTGCAGGAAGGCAACAAGCAAAACACTGAAACAAGTGATGAAGACCAGCATCATTCTGAATACTAGGGAATCTATCGAAAAATAATATTTCTCTTCCAAACTCATTGTAGTTTAGTTCAACATGGTTTGCGCCACATAAATATCATTTGAAGAACGTAGTTCTTGGGCTATTCTTAAGACAATTGGCCTAACCTACATAATTCCATACCAAAGTTGAACTAGAAGCTCCATGGATTAATAATCTGTAATGCCGTTCAATTGCCTTAACCATACAAAGAAATAGACCATATAACTGGTTTCAAGTCGTTCTTACCTTTATTCCGGATCATACCAGAGTATTTCCTTTCGTTGAATCATCCTCGAGATGATCACAGTGGGATGGCAAGCTTTCTAGTTAAAAAAGGAATCACACTGGACAATTTATCACAGGCAGAATCATGTTTGGCAGAACTATATAGTAGCTTTACACTGCATCTGACGTGGGGAAAATCAGATACCGAATACTTTACGGATGACAGTAGATTAGGTAATGAGCTCTGTTCGTTTAATGTTTACTTGCGTTGCTCGATCTCATTTTAGTCAAAACAGCGTCATTTTTAAAACATTTTTGTTTAAAGGTCATATAAAATGACAAATAACTTCCAAGGAATATAATGTAAACTTAAAATACAGCGGTACGGATAGAAACCAATGATGCATGATAATTTTTTTTTTATTATTCTTGATAAAACATATTTGGAAGCTCCTATGAATTGCATTGTACAGAGCTTTGTGAATGCCATTTACCAACAGACCAGAGAACTTACAAACCCAAAAAGTTAGTTTTGGCTAGCATTAGAGATATCCCGAGTTGCATCGAGTTAGCTATTTTCTCGTGACAGAGGTCGATTGTGACGCCTTCAGTTAATCCGGGCACTCCTGTGAAGAACGTAAACAAATATTAACGACTATTTTGTAAAATACTAAAAAAAAAAAAATCATGACCTTCACAACAGCATCAATACAGTTTCATATACCACAATTCCATTAGCCTATTAAGTTTTCAACGAAGAAATTACTGCTCGGCAACATTCCCCCCAAAAAACCACTTCAATATCATGAGAATCAGTACGTTTGTAGGCGATCTGAATTCAGCTTTTATTAGTGGTATAACTTTAGTACTGACAACTGGTTGCTTAATTAATTGGGGAATTACTATTCTACAATTGCAAATTAATAGCATTCAGGCGAACAAGTGCTAATTTTTTCTTATATATCCATTAATTTTTTCAATATCTTATATTAGGATTCCCCTGTGATGGATAAAGAGGAGGATTCGCCGGAGAAGACGAACCAAAATGGTTCGTCAACTAAAACAACTGGGGAAGTAGCGATCCCCCTTAAAGAATTCCACCTCACTGAAACAGGAGGCGTTGCCGGTATGAACACCTTCGAAGACGTCTTGGATTTAATCGGAACTTCTGGTGCATGGAATATCTTGGTGTTCATTCTCTGTTGTTATTGTGAGTTAAATCATTATTTCAAAGTTGTTGCTGTATTGTACATATGATTCGATAAGTATTTTTTTTTTTGTAAACAATCAGTTGAAGCCCTCATTATGTCTTGTCTTCTGTTCTCATTTTGTCCCTATCACGGGGTCAACTTGGCTTGTGATGGCCTTTCCTTAGCTGAGTGACTGACTCTGCTTCATCCCACTTATTAACTTAAGGTATGATATATTTGTAGCTGCTTTTACGATGCCAATGAACGTCGTCAGTTATCAGCTCATCGGGGCAACCCCGGATCACTGGTGTCGAGTGGCAACCCTCATTCATGCCATAACTGACCAACAGCAAGTTATAGATCTGCATGATACTCTAAAAGTATATAGGTAGGATATATATATATATATATATATATATATATATATATATATATATATATATATATATGTATATATATATATATATATATATATAAAATTTCTACTTCTTCATATATAGTTGGTGATTTAAAAATAGATTATGAATAGGCAATATTTATATGACATTTATATTTATTAATATATTTTGTGTTGCCATGCTTATAAATTAAATCTGCATGTTATGGTAGGTTTAGTACCTGTTGTGTCTACATTTTTGGCGTTTTTTTGAACATATATTTTTTAAGTAATCTGCTTATCTGACTGCCAAACGCGCGCTCTCTCTCTCTCTCTCTCTCGACCAGACCAAATTCCGACGACCACGAGAACTGTTTGATGTACGACTATGACTACGCCATGGCTGTGAATCTAGGCTACGAAGCCTCTTTGGCCAACAGACACCTCTTGTCTCGGGGCGGGAGAGAACCTTTTCACTGCTTCATCAGAGATTTTAATTTCACGCAATACGTCTCTACGCTTGTTACAGAGGTAGGTTTTTTTCTAATTATTTTTCATGTGACTCAAGGGAAGTAAACACCATTTGTCAACGAAGTATGTTTTGCAATCGTTGCACAGGGCTATACAGTAATAGACCTGTTCCCATTTTTCTATACTGTCTCAAGGTAATAAAAAAAAAAAACACATAACGCAGGTATATTATCAGCCTTTCATTTTCTACATATATTCCTTATGCAAGCTATGTGCTAGATTCTTAAAAGGTCAGCATTAGAGGAATTCTGGCAAAATTAAATTGTAGGAGAATTCCACAGTAAGTATCAGAGGTAAGGAAGCAGTTAGTGAACCAACCAATCTATGTAGCGCTGGTCTCTACTTAGTAGATGGTGGATGTGGTACCCTGACGGGTGTTACGTGACTCCATGAAAAGGGTTCTTTTCATATATCCTTGAAATCACTTAGAACTTTGACATGTCTTTCATGAGGTAATGGCTGATACCTTAATCTGATCTTATTTCAGATCTTCCCAAATAATTTAAAATTTAGCTTTCTTCCTTACTTAAGAATAAATAGTTACCAGCTTATATTTTAGAGTTGCCTAAACGTTTCGATGCAGTTTGGACGGATGGAATAGAACCGGTTTCCGTAAGAGTGCAATAAGTGAAAAAAGGCCTTTTGCTGGTTTTTGATGTCCATGTTGTTAGTTATTGGAAGATTCTGTTGATTGCATATGATAAAAAGCTTAATTTGTTATTTTCCACCTTTACCAGATTATCTTTTGTGTATCGTTGACAGCGTAATGATAATGATAAATATGGTTTTAGTACTAGGATTATTTAATAATTTATATTTTACAGTTATTATTATTTTTATTATTATTATTATTATTATTATTATTATTATTATTATTATTAGTCATTTATGTTATTGATACAAAATATATCATCATCATCATCATCCTTATTCGTATTATTATTATTATTATTATTATTTATTATTATTAGTCATTTATGTTATTGATACAAAATATCATCATTATCATCATCCTTATTCGTATTATTTATTATTATTATTATTATTATTATTATTATTATTATTATTATTATAGAAACTGTCAATTATTCATGATAGATAGCACTACCATCAGCACCATTCTTATTATTACTACTATATTATTATCATCATTCAGTGGGATCTCGTTTGCGAGCGTCTGCCCCTCTATGCGACGACACAGTCTGTCAGCCATATTGGATTACTCATCGGGTCTGGAATCTCCGGCTACTTGCTTGATCTGTTAAGTATACTCGTTAGATTTTCTTGATTTCTTTTTATACATTTGTGTGTTTATATTTGTATATACGTATATATATACAGTTTACGTCTGGATATCTTTCGTTTTTGTTTTCTGTGAAAGAAAACTATTGTGCCGGCTTTGTCTGTCAGTCCGCGCTTTATTCTGTCCACACTTTTTCTGTCCTTCCTTAGATCTTAAAAACTGCTGAGGCTAGAAGGCTGCAAATTGATATGTTGATCATCCACCATCCAATCATCAAACATACCAAATTGCAGCCCTCTAGCCCCAGTAGTTTTTATTTTATTTATGGTTAAAGTTAGTCATAATCGTGCTTCGGACAACGATATAGGATAGACCACCACCGGGCCGTGGTTAAAGGTTCGTGGGCCGCGGCTCATACAGCGTTATACCGAGACCATCGAAAATAGATCTATTTTCGTTGCCATTGATTATACGCTGTAGCGACCGTACATAAAACTCGATTGCGCCGAGGAAGCATCGGCTCACTTTTTACTGTTTGTTTTTCTGTATTCTTCAGTTAAGGAATTGTGCAAAAAGTCGATATCTTTGCGCGGGCATCTCCTTTACATTTACCCATTTCTTCTTCCATAATTCAAAATGAGAGCCAAGGGGGCCTCTTCTTTCACTGGCGATATTAACGAACGCTTCTCCTTTCCCTCATTCAGAATGTAAATAAACGCTACTTTTCTTCTCTTCTTCAGAATAATCGTAAACAAACTCTTCTTCTTCTTGCTCATTCAGGTTTGGCCGCCGGAGAGTTGTCCTGATCTGCTCCGTCTTATTCATCGTTTGCAGCTGGGCTCTGGTTCTTGCGCCTGATTTTCAACTGTACGTTCTTCTGAAAACTTTACTGAGTATTTTCAGCATGATCTTGTACGTCGGGAACTTCGTTAATGGTAAGATGAGATTAAAACTGATGTCCAGTTTCGAAAGACATTTTCCAGGATTCGTAGATTTTGCAGTTGAACATTGGATGCTTATTTTTTCAGTAGTTTTTTTTAATCAGCAATAATTATTCAGGTGATCATTTCCGCATATTTTAGATGCTTTTGTTATAAAACTTGTATGCTATTATTATTATTATTATTATTATTATTATTATTATTATTATTATTATTATTATTATTATTATTATTATTATTATTGCATAGAAATAAATCCAGACAAAATTCTGGTATGAAATGAGATCAGATTAAACTGGATAATTACGTTTAGAATTAATTTAAAATATAAAATAAAGACTAAAAACTTTACTGTGTTCATTACGCTATTTTTTATTATAAAAGTGTTTTCATAGTGCTTAAACCTGAAGATGGTCACCCCCAAAAGTGAAATGGGCCTTTTTTGGTCCGAGGGCTTTAGGTCAGACGGTCTTACTTTCGAGACTTGGAAGTTCCTTGGTGCACCATGAAAATTTTTTATTGATAGGTTTATATTCTAAGGAAATCGGCAGGCTACAGAGAACTAGATATACGTGAAAGACCGTGCTGTAAAAATGTTAGTATGTATTAATGGGAAGCATCTTTTCCATTTTTGTCAATAACAAATGAGGAATGATCGAGTAAGAATTACGTCCATTTGCTCTGTATTATTGGCAGGTCAGTTAAGTCGTTTCCTATTAAATTTATGCCTCTAAATTCAAGCTATTTGCTATTTGATTCATGCGTCTAAAGCAGTGGTTCCCAACCTTTCATTTGGCCTTGCCCCACCTAATCACCTCTAAAAAAACTGATGCCCCTGTTGTGATATATAATTATTATTATTAAAAAAAGTGAACTCCTATTCATGTAGAAGAACCCTAAAAGGCCATTAACTAGGTTTAAGCATTCTCGAATTGCCCCCTTTAAAATCATATTGCCCCCCCGTGGGCCGCACACCCCCCGTTGGGAACCACTGCTCTAAAGTTAAGTTATTTCCTATGTAATCCGTGCCTCTAAAGCTAAGTTATTTCCTATTTAATTCCTGCCTTTAAAGTCAAGTTATTTCCTGTTTCATTCACGTCTTTAAAATCTCATTTATCATTTTTTGATATTCACATTGGTAAAATTGGCTGGGAGGCACTGAATGATCAACCTGGAAGAAAATAGCTGAAAAATGGATAGATAGATACAATCACCTGCACGTTCAAGCGTGAATCAATGGCTTTCCATTTTATATCTTTCCGCAACCTCTGCAGTGATGGAGTTGTGTTCCCCCCGCCAGCGTTGCGCTGTCGGGAGCTTCTTCGTCGTTCCCTTCGCCATCGGGTTCATGCTGGTGCCGGGAATCGCCTATTTTGTGAGACCTTGGAGGTGGCTGCAGGCTGCCTACGCCGTCCCACTTCTCCCGCTCGTCTTGTACTTCTGGCAAGTCGTCATCTTCGAGTTTCAGTCGGTGACTTGATCGGTTTCTGAGTCTAGCAAACGTCGTTGGTTTTAGCCTTTATTATCCATCTGTCTAACTCAATGTAACTCAAGTGCTACTTGGTACCTTAAACTAGGAAGTACTATAAAGAGAAAACTCAGGTTGAGTCCAAATTTGTTACTTGTTCATAAACTCAAAGTAACCCCTTCTCCATCACCCTGTTAGGCTCATCATCTTGAAACAAAAGTAAGTCTACACAGAGCAACAGCTTTAATTTTTTCTAATGTATTTTTCATTTTCCAGGTTCCTTCCGGAGTCTCCCCGGTGGCTGTTATCGCAGGGGCGTTACGAAGAGGCCCTGAAGGTGCTCTCTTGGGCTGCCAAAGTCAATCGACGGCCTCTGCCTCCGTCGGATGCTCTCTTGGTGTCTCTGAAAGCTATAGCTAAGGATTCTGGCTTAGCGCCGAAGGCAAAGACACAGGTAAAGGCTGTCTGTGGAAAGGAAGGATTAGAAGCGAGTTGCTATTTACATAACCAGCAATGCTCATGCTTAATTTACGTACGTTCTTGAGCAAAAGGATTACTTCTAATTATGATTTAAATCTAATTGAAGCTAACCAAGTATAAAGGGTAGATAGGAAAACTGAAAACAAGTAATTGTATTGGCTGTTAACATGATTTGCACAACTAAAGGTTCAGCCACCCAACCCAATTTTTTTTTCAGTGTAAGTGAGGAACATTTTTTTTCAGAATGATTATAGAAATTCTTCATTTCAAAATGACTATAAGAACGTTCTTTTTAGAGTAACTACAAAGATATTCTCTTCAGAGGAGCGGAAAACCCCCCGTAAGTTTCGGACGCCAACTTTGGGGGAAAGTCCGACACATCTTCGTACTGGTGCTCACGCCTGCCCTAAGGAACAGGATTCTGATCTGCTTCTTCTGCTGGTTCGCTGTGTCCATGGTCTACTACGGCGTGTCCCTCAACTCTACGAACCTCAGGTAATTAGGAATAAGAGTAACTCTACCCATATATTTAGATGACATTTCATTTTTCTTCCCGGTTTCATCCGTTTAAAATTTAGGCCTATTTTGTGTTGAGATGTTTGAGTGTATTTCAGCGTCCATTTCTCTGGCATGTTGGTGACTCATCTGTTTGCTGTTTCATTTCTAGCACTGATCTTCACCTCTACATATTCCTGGGAGGGTTGACTGAAGTTCCGTCTTACCTGCTCTTGTGGCCAGCTATCGTCTACCTGGGGAGGAGGGTCTCCTTGATTGCTCTGTACATTGTATGCGCCACCTCTGTCTCTGTTATTGCCATCCTCCTCGTTGCTATGGAAACTGGTAAGGATTAAACTAATGTATGACAGAATGAATGAATGAAAGGCTTCATCGAGCATCACTGTTCTTGGTGTGCGAGCAACTTGGTTGCCTCAACTAACGGCTATGGGCTTTTGGCATGCATTATTAGGCATGCTATACGGAAGCTGATGGTTGTCATCGAGTTATCCAGTTCCTGTTAAAATGGAATCACTCCTATATTATGATAAAATAATACTGCACAACTAAAGATTAAGTCCGTTGTTTGTGTCTCCATTCAAGTCATACATATTTTCTAAGGGACCAAAGTGCCTTGGTCTTAGCTCTGAGATATCTACAGGCTTAGGGTTTGCTCCTTCAATCCTTATTTGTCGTATAATCCTTTATATATATATATATATATATATATATATATATATATATATATATATATATATATATGTAATTTTCTCTGACCAATATTCTTTGATCGTCGTCAAATGCTAAAATACACGTGGCATCGACAACTCTCTGGCAACGTTTCAAAGATTTCCAATTCTTCTCTCAATCCTCAAGGCTCAAGGCTAGGGTCTTCAAGGAACAAGCAATAACTGCGAAAGCCGATGGCCTTCTTCAGGGCTGGACTGAATAGACAGCGAAACCACTCTTCAACGTTTAGGGAGCACAAGCAAAAACTGAAGAACAAGTATCCACAGTGAAAATTTAACTGTCTCCATTAATCCACCAGATCCAAAAAGAGCCCCAAAAGTCTGCAGCCACACTGCATCCAGCACAGTTTATGCTGAGAACCTTTCTTGCCACATATCTGCAAAATATACGACACTGGTCTCCGTTCTTTGGATCCCTCTAGTGCTACAATGCCTTCCAACACATGGGCAGCCAGAAATGTCCAAGACATTTCAAACTGAGAGTCTTCCATGCTCCTTCAAATGCAAGCTGGCAAACTTCGCGGGTCACAGCTTCCTTGAGGCTGGGACAACTGAAGAATTCTAGTAGTCTCTTCCAGCTTTGGTGTGCATGTCTCTGGGATGAAGCAGCTTCTCCAATGTCCATCCAGGATGTCATTGCCTTTCCACGTTTGTTCATACTTTTATAGTCAGTCGTTATTTTATTTCTGTCAAATTTTCTTGCACGCATAGGATTAATGAAAAAAAAAATCCTGGCCTGTGAAAATTGAGTTTCATTTTTCTGAACTTTGGAATTTGTGTGAAATTTCCAATTTGAATTTTTGTTTTTCAATTGGTTTTTGGATGCACTTTCCAATAAAATGAAGTGTGGTTCCATGGTTAATCTAGTATATTCATTCAATACAAAGCTGTACTCTTTATATTGAATAAATAAACATAGTACCAGTGTTTGCTTGTCCCCTGAAGACTTAAACCTTGAGGATTGGGGGAATACTGATGATAATGGAAATGTTGCAAGAAAGTTGATGTCCTGTGTACATTAGCATGTTACACACACACACACACACACACACACACACGTATATATATATTATATATAACTCTTTTTAGTAACTCATTAGTTTCTCAGTACAGTACTTCCAGAGTGAAGAAGTCTGATAGTTTTTCAGGCATATTCATTGCAGAAGTATGTACGAAAATAGACTGTTTAAATAGATAAAAAAAATTCTGTCTTTTTACACTGAAATTTCTCTTGCAGTTCCAGTCGGAGTGATGATGTTTCTGTCGCTGACTGGAAAGTCCGCCATCACGGCCGCGTTCCATCTAAGCTACGTTTTCACAGCAGAACTCTTCCCCACCAAATACAGATCGCTGGCAGTTGGCGAATCCAGTATGATCGCTAGAGTGGGCAGCATGGTCTCGCCGTATATCAACGACATTCTGGTAAAGATTCAATCATCTTCTTCTTCTCCCAGCAGTTGTGATGCTGCTGCTACTACTACTACTACTACTACTACTACTACTATCATGACTATATCTCTTATTTTTAGGACAATAACTTCCCTTTCTTCTATTTTAGGAAGCTTTTGATGCTACTATTATCATTATTTTTCTCTTATTTGTCGTGACTCATCGAACGAACTGCTTATGGGCAGTTTGCTTTTTTAGGCCTAACATGTAGGTGGCTCTAGAAAATATTACAAGTTTTGCAGATAACGGTGCTACAAAGTCAGGTTTTGCTATCAGATATAATTTTATTTTTATCATACAAAGAGTCAGAGATTAAATTTGGTTGAAATACATGTGATACGACATCCAGCTACTAGGTGTATGCAGAGATAATGTCTTGCGTTACCATGTAATTACTGAAATGCATATACTTACGTGTAAATCAGTAGACAGATAGACACCCCCACACACCCGGAAACTCATAGACACAAGAAATCACTAACAGGAAGTAAATTTCCTCAAATTACTGAGGTAACTTGAACTCGAATTTTCCTACTTGTTCCCCATTTGGCCTTCACACATACACACACACACACACACACACATATATGTGTGTGTGTGTGTGTGTTTAGAGAGAGAGAGAGAGAGAAAGAGAGAGAGAGAGAGAGAGACTCAAGACCTAAAATGCTTTCTCAAAGGGCAACGTCTTGGACTGGGCCCCATCGGCCGTGTTCGCTGTGATGTCAGTCTCGGCTGCGGGTCTCGCTTTCCTCCTGCCGGAGACAGGAGGGACGATGCTGACGGAGGAGGAGCAACGTCCTGTCGAAAACAGCGACTGCATCCTGAAGGAGACGGAAAATTACTTCGAACCAGATAAGGAACAGAAGGACAACAACGCGAGGGAGAACGGAAGCGTATTGGAAGAAGACGCCGAGGCAAGCGGTAAATGAAAGGATCAGAGTATTTTGTTTCCCTATAACCGTTTCGTCCTTCAGAATTTCCTCTTCTGTTCCACTTCGACAAATAAAAACTTGATTACTTTGTTGCGTTGTTTTTGCTTATCATACCCTTTGGTGTCGCTGGTTTCAGCAAATAATGAGCTGAGGGAAGGAATGTATGTTGATTTACTTTTAAATTTACTTATATATTACAAAAAATTGGTACACCGGAAGTGCAGAGTCAGTGACAGTAGTGAGAAACAACTAAAAATAAAAGCTCAGAATAACAGTGGCATGTAACAGGGAAGAATAGGTTGTAGGGATCAAAGATGACATCATTTGGTTTGTCCTTATCTCCTTCTAGAAGCACGATGTGCTAACGAAGGTATCTGTTGTGTGAGCAATGTAAAAATAGGAACCGGGAATTGGGTACAGAAACTAATGAAACTGTTACCTTTTCTTCTGATTGCTTAAGGTAGAGATGAGAAACAAATAGTGAGTCAATAAGGAACCACAAAGTACACCAGTTACAGGAACAGAAACCATAAAGCAGGAAGCAGGGACCGAAGACCAATTTTCTTTTCAATTGACTCCTCGATGATCTTGTTCCTGGGAGGGGTGGAAGATTTAGTACCAATAAAGAAAAAAGTGATGTTAAGGAGGAACTCTGAGCTATGCCAACCGGAGGAACAGGGACCATGCAGGAACCAAATACGAGGAACCCATTTCATAGTGAAATGACCCCTTGAGGGCTTATGTCCGAGGGTAAAGAAGCGAAACAAAGAAGGTATCAAAAGTGACCCTTGAAGCACGCCAATCAGTTCTGTCGTCTGGAAAACAATAGATGGCACACTCGAAATACCGTTGAAGCTTTAGATAAGATTTCGATAATTCAAAAGATATTACACATTTACTATGTCGCTCTGTATTGCGTAACAGAAGACGATGAGCGAAGCAAGGACTTGCGTGGGTTTATAAACAACATGCCGCCATGTATAGCTACCACGATGTCTTTGTGGTATTAATCAGTTACAGGCGGTACAAGTAGGCTTAGGCCTAAAGGCTGAGCTAAAGTAGGTGTCTGTAGTTTTGTTGGTGCTTGGTGCTGCCCACGTCTCGAAAAGATTTTAAAATTCCTCCGCACTTCGACGGTACTGTTAGCATAATATGATCAACTAAATTTTTTTGGGATAAAACTAAACTAGAAACAGTGAAATAAATGGACACTGTATTTCAGTGTGGAAAAGAGTCTAAATGTGTTTATTTATTTTCTCATTTATCTAAGGAGAAAAATGACCCGATGACCGTCAAGCACCACCGGCAGGAATACTGAAAACAAAGGAAAGCTTTTTGTGCGCTTGACAAATTCCCCTCTTTACTTTTTAATTTCTTTTTCCTGTCATTGTGGGATTTTTCATGCATCTCCAGTTTGTCATGTATCAAGGTCATTTTGACAGACACCGAAAATTCTAATACATTATGACAAATTGGTTATTCGTGCTCCAGCATCAGTGAGGATCGTTTGAAGACAGTTTTTATTTTTATCATGATATACTACCAACTACCATTAATAATAATAATAATAATAATAATAATAATAATAATAATAATAATAATAATAATAATAATAATAATAATAATAATAATAATATTCTTTTTACCATGATTATGTCCTGTTTAAATACGAAAGTATAACTATGAATACATTGTTTCTCCTATTACAAACAGATTGATATACTCCTGCTACTGTTACTAACAATAATAATAATGATAATAATAATAACAATTTTCTTTATCATGATTATGCACAGGATTTAAAAAGACAACCCTTATATATGTTATGTCCCTCTACCCAGGTCAGATAGGGTCATAATCTCTTACTGCATCTGTTCTAAGAACAGCATCATATCATCTTCCATCCCTAAGATTCTCCGGTAGCAAATGGCCGGCCCTGGGTCAGCACATTCTTTCTCTCTCGTCGACTCCTTTCACTGAATCTATCCTCAAACAAAGGCCTACTGGAATGAACGCCGAGATACAAAACTAGACTTTATTTGCAAATTTAACAAAAGTATTTCAGCAAAAGCTACGGTCATGAAATGGAGTGATTCACACCCCCTAGGAATGGATTTCATAACTAGAGGAAATTCTGATTCACAATCAATCGAATCAATGATTCTAGACCAACCAATACTAGTGACTAACACCCTGGTCATCAGATAAAATAAACAGGTCATAATTATTCTAGACCAAAATAAATGTCTTAGAGTATGTACAAGAACACCACTCCCAAAATATTCGTCCTCACAGGACGAACCCAGAATTCCTGTTAAAAGAAACATATCATATATTAAAACCTGAAATGGTGTTTAAAGAAAAGACATTTAAAACAGAAAAATGCACAATGGAGAGCAAAACGGGAAAATGCATAGTGGAGAAACGGAGGAGTTTCATTGCGACACAAACTGGGTATTTCCACATAATGTCTGGAAAAGATATAAGTGTTAATGAGTTATCTTACTCACTTCCTATGGCTGCAAATAAACGATCTCACAGTGGCTGTTCCTAAACACTGCACAAATCGAATCACGCTCAGCTGCAAATCAAAGTCCTTAGCTATTGCATGTTCCTCTCATAATATACCATTAGAGAGTGCATACATACACGCATTCATTTAATAACTCCTCCCCGGAAACTTGACGACACCGGTTCAATGTTCGAAGGATCAAACGCTTCCACCAATCTGTTACACTGCCTCCATGCACTTAGGCCATGATCAGAAAGCAGAAATGAATGCGTCAGATACCCGCTGTGTCTAACTGCGGAAACCTCCAACGTCCACATAAATGCACCAGCATGGGATATGCTTTTGAAAGGCCAGCACATAGTTCGTCACAAGACTTAATATATATTTCCTCCTTTTGAGAAAAAATTGATAAGACAGGTCAACACAATCGCCATTCTTTTACTTACTCGTGGAGTTACTAAGAAGCGTGACGTTGGCAATACTTGGTAAAAACATTGCGACTCACAGAAGCATGAGAAAAAAAAATAAGAACAGAGAGCTATTAATCGTTGGTATTCATTGCAGGTCAAGAATTTTAAAATGTTCCTGTTTTTCCAAGCTTCTTCTTTTGTTTATTTGTCTGTTTCCTATTACACCCTCATTTTAACTGAGCTTCACGTGAGTGTGTGTGTGTATATGTATATATATATATATATATATATATATATATATATATATATATATATATGTATATATACTGTATGTATGTATATGTACGTGTGTGTGTTAAATGACCCTATCCCCAGGTCAAATAGGGCCATCTTTTATTGCTGCATCTGTTTTAAGAACAGAATAAATCATCTTACTTTTCCTAAGACGTCTCTGGTAGCAGTGGCTCAACCTGGGTCAGCAGATTCCTTCCCCCTTGTCGACTCCTCTCCCTGAACCTATCCTTAAACAAAGGCCTACTGGAATTAAACACTGAAGCACAAAACTAGACTTTATTTGCAAATTTAACGAAAGTGATTTAGCAAAAGTTACGATCACGAAATGGGGTGAATTCCACCCCCTATAAATGGGAATCATTACTAGAGGAAATTCTGGTTCACAAATATTAATAATTCTAAACCAGCTAATACCAGTGACTAACACCCTGGTCACCGAATAAAGTAATAAGGTCATAATTATTCTAGACCACAATAAATGTCTTATAGTATGTAAAGAGTAAACACCACTTCCAAATATTCGTCCTCTCAGGACGAAACCAGAATTCCTGTTGAAAGAAACATATCATATATTAAAAGCTGAAATGGTGTTAGATGTCATTCCTATTCAAAACAGAAAAATGCGCACTGGAGACACAGAACAAGAAAATGCATAAGGGAGACACAGCGGGGTTTCACTGCAGCTCTATTAGGTCTTTCCACAAAAGTGTCTGGAAAAGATATAAGTGTTCACGAATCATGGTAACAGATTTTCCAGTGGCGATCTTCCGACACTTCACCACTAACCAAAACAGACCCAGTCTCAAAAGGCAATCTCCCCCCTGCAAGAGTCTGTCCCCAGTTCCCCATTCTCGAGTGCAACACACATGCGCACTCACACAGTCATCTCTTCCGGAAATGTGACAACATCGGGTCAATGTTCGATCATGCTGTCTCCATGGACTTAAATCATGATCAAATAGCGCTCTTTATCCAACTGAGCAAACTTCCAACGTCAGCACATATGCACCTGCAGCAGAAGCGCCACTGACAGGTCAGCGCATCGTTCTTCTAAAGTCACCTAAGACTATATATATATATATATATATATATATATATATATATATATATATATATATATATATATATATATATATATATATATATATATATATATATATATATATATATATATATATATATATATATATGTGTGTGTGTGTGTGTGTGTGTTTATATACATGCATATACACATATATTCATATATATAATTATATATTTTCATATATATATATATTTATTTATTTTAGTGGTTATGACACTTGAGTCATCGACAAGAAGGCTGCGGTTCGAATCCGTGGAGAGGACAGGGAAACTTGTGCCGATTCCTTTAAAAACCATTAAGCCTCTGCTGATATAACCAGTAAATATGTACCTGGTAGTCATTAGAGTGCAATGGATATCAGCCATGGTAAAGTATGGCATTCAGAACATTACATTATATTAAGACTAATAGATTTATTTACTGCTCCAGAAAGTAAGCCTCCAGACTTTGGTATTTGTTATCACTAGCCAAAATATGCAAGAGCATGCGATGTTGCGATTCCTGCAATAAAAATAGCGATTTGGTGGATCACACTGGTACAAACTGGAAGACAAAATTCGTATCTTGTCTTGAAAATACTGCTAGAAATCGAAGCTTTCAAATCGGTATTTTATCTTGACAATATTTAGAGAACTTGAAAATTTTAGACTGATACATAGATAAAAATCGTGGGTTGAGACTTCTTTGTTTATCTGCGTTATAAGAGTTGCTAGTCCATATACTATAGATAATGGACTGGCAATTTTATAACGAAGATAAACAAGTTAAAGTCTCAACCACGATTTTTATCCATGTATCAATCTAAAAATGTTCAAGTTCTCTCAATATTGTCAAGATAAAATGCCGATTTGAAAGCTTCGATTTCTAGCAGTATTTTCAAGATAAGATACGAATTTTGTCTTCCAATTTGTACCAGTGTGATCCACTAAATCGCCATTTTTATTGCAGGAATCGCAACATCGCATGCTCTTGCATACTTTGGCTAGTGATAATAAATACCAAGGTCTGAGACCTTGAAAATGCGTTTGTAAACTCTGTCAATCCTGTCTGTCTAACGCCCTAATAGTTATATCACGGTTCAGTTTCTTCTAGGGTTAAACAGCATGCCATACCCATTGTTGATTTATCAAGAGGTTCCTGATAAGTACTTTTATCAAGTTGTAATTCAGGCGACCTGGTCAAAAGCAGTGATTCGACATAATAGGTCTAGCGTCTTGCGTTTTTCGGTGTGATGAAGAAAAGCTATAAAACAAACTGGAATATAATACAACAAATTCTTTAGCATTTGCAAGAAGTACATGTATAAGCTTATACCGGTCATTTCATGTGTTCAAATACAGCTGTATGCAAACCTGTGTCGCAAACAATGTAATCGTATGATTGCAATATTTGGCTTTTAATCAAATTGCAAAATTTTCTGTCCCTTTACGATGAATTAGAATCACGAATATTAATGTCCCCAGAAAATACTCGCAAGGAAATGATTTTCATATTTATCACCTGAGCAGATTCGATAAACATTTTACAGTTCCTTCGGTGATTTCAAGATAATGCAAGATTATTTTTATTTGACTTTCAATGCATTTCATTAACTATTATTTCCTTACTAACGAATATCATCCTCTAGTCAACTGGCTCTTAGTTAACCCTTAAGCATCCTTAATCAAAATAAACGTCTTAGGTGGTCACCGAAATATTGCACCCCTAATATTCTTCTCTCGCTTATCTCGGCGACTGATCCTTTGCTGTCTCTCTTAATTGAAGGCAAGTGAAGGGATGGTAGTTTTTACAGTTAAAGGTCCTGGACCAGATGAAGCTTTGGCTGTTTTCAGGATAAATTATCAACCAATCACTCATTTCCTGCAGCACCCAGGGGATGAATTCTCAACAGAAATGTCTACAGTCTTTCCTGTGTCATGGTTTGTCAGTCGTTGCCATCACTTCGTGGGAACCACTCCTTCCATCCTCCCCCCCGGCCTCGCGTGGCTTTTATACCATGGAGGGATAGAGTAACATGACAATGCCATCTGACTGTAGTAACTAGACATCCGCTCGGTGGAAGTACCATTTGTGTATGTTTATGAGAGCGTGTGAGTGTTTATTCTTGAAAAAACTGGTCGTGGTTTATTGAACCTAGTTGATTTGTATCTAATAAATTCATACGCGGGTCAGAGAAGTGCAACAACCACTGACTAGTCAACTGTAATATCCAAACTGGGGGCCTTGGCTGATTCTACCTTCCAAACATGGGCTCTGGGGTCGCCAGATGCCTGCGTGAAAGGAAGTATTAAACCTTCAATATTTTACTAACTAATGACAAAAGATACATGGAATAGGCCCTGTAGCCTTCTAGGATCACGAAGTAGATACTTTTCGATACTTGCGCATCTTGTTAATTTACAAGTAGATTTGTTAGTTATGAATTTGTATGATTTCCATTCCAAATTTTATGAAAAAAATTATAAATTAATCAATTCAGTCATTTTAGATACATGAATAAATTATATTTTGTTTTCCTACGCCCGACGTTGGCCTTTCAGTAACCCCCTGCCATACCTCAGAAAAAAAATGTTGGCTGGAAAACCCGTTTTCCCATTCTTATCAATGACTCGTCAGAAGCAAGGATGATTTTGCATAATCTGAGTACTAAAATGAATTCCATTCACTAAAAGAAATAAAAAAAACCTAAAACAACAAATGAACAAACCAGTCTCTTCAGGCCTGAAAGCTGGGTTTCACGATAACCACAGTTGAACCGTGACGTCACTACTTAACCGCCAATCAGATTGTTTCCTCGGATAATACGTCACGCAGGATGTACCATTTGGACCTTGGATTAAGTTGGATACTCACTGAAGGCGTCATTTGACTCGCAGGTACCTAAGTGAACGCTGCCGCAGCCGGCGAATTGCTTGGAACCTGAAGTAAAGAAGAAGACAGAAGTGGTGAGTTTTCTTGTACTCTGTTGTGGTTACCTGAGCGAATCCCGTGCCGTAGAATTCTACCAGAGTTAACGGTTCCGTCGTTCCACATTGCCATTGCGTCGGACAGAACAGGAAGGATTACTTCTCTCTTTCGCTGTCGTCAAAAAATCTGTCACAGTGCAGTACGTTGCAGGTGAATGAATAACAGAATCTTATGTCAGAGTATAGCCTATATACGTATCTATAGGCCTTTAGTAACAAAAGAAGAGCGTATTTTCGTGCTTACTTGTCCAATCAACGTAGAGCAGCAGGTGGTTCATAGTGGATGAAAATTTCCTGCTTGAATGTTGCACTCTCGAGAGCTGCTTTCGTGTGAGCTTTTACCGCCGATTCTGCAGTCGTGCCTCGGGGTGTGGTGCATAAGGCCGTTCTTGGAGGACGGTAGGCTAGCGTAGGGGAGACATTATATATATATATGAGAACATTTTTATCAACTCACAAGTGCCATATATATATATATATATATATATATATATATATATATATATATATATATATATATATATATATATATATATAAATATGGCACTTGTGAGTTGATAAAAATGTTCTCATACGTCTTTTTTTCTCAATATCATTATATTAAGGAAATGGCAGTGAAGACTTTCCAAGGGAAGTATTAATTTTTGTGTGGAAAGTATCTCATCTTCTATTGTGTAGTTTAAGATTAACTTAATATTCCTTCTCTTTGTTGCAGAAGTTTTTGGTTTGCTTTTACTGTTGTCACTTTTCTACTCGTGTCGAATACGAGGTATGATGACTACTCATCTTATGCTTTTTCCTGTTTATTGTGCGCTTCCGTTAGAGAGAGGCTCAAGTGTTTGATCGGTAAAATAGCATATTTCGCCTCATACTTCAACGGGAGACTGACGGCAATATTTAAATAATTGTGCAGCTGATTCGTGCTTACGGAATCTCATTTACATTGTGCTGTTTGGCCTTGAGATATTATAGGTTTTGTGATATTGAAACTTAAAATTCGCCGTTTGTAGCTTGCCTGCAGTACACACACAAAAAGAACTTCACGGATACGCATTGGTTTTTGCATGTTTGGATTATTATTATTATTATTATTATTATTATTATTATTATTATTATTATTATTATTATTAATATTATATAGTTAGGATATATATCACACTCTTTACTCCGAAGTGTCAGGACTTACGAAAACTGTGTTAGAAATACCGCTATAGTGTTATCAATAATAAATGTTAAGAGTAAAGGTGACTGCCGTAACTATCCCAAAAAAACTTGCTTTAGACAAGCGAGAAGCAGAGGGCAGTGCTACTCTGCAATAAATCCCGCGTTTAATCCCGTCGTGTTGGGAGAGATAATGTTCTCCTGTTTGGCTTTTTTTTTTATTCCCGCAGGGGGGTTAGTGGCGTCAGTGCA
>NC_089795.1:73692662-73707662 GCF_040412425.1 Macrobrachium rosenbergii
ATTTCACAGGGAAAGGAACAGTGAGACTCACGTAACTTTGCAATTCAACAGCGCATGCGTGCAAGACTCGTAAATATTTATCTGAACCGGAAAGACATACATACTGTTCCTATCGTAACTCGAGGGCGGGGGGGTGTGGGGGTAGGGTAGGGAAGGGGATGGATTATCCTGAACGAGTTCACATTAACCTAAGGAGAAAATGACTTAATGTTTTATAGTCTCGTAATTGCACTTTTATTCATCTTTCCCGTCTTCCTTTATTTATTATGAATATTACTTTTTGTGTTGATAATTTCAGAATGGTGAGTGTATCTTTACTTCTCACGAATGTCCATCAGAATAATTATTTTTTCATGTAGGCCTAGAATTCTTTAAAATTATCGTCCCTGGTCATAGGATATACAGTTATCACGATGCAATATGAGGAAACAGAACTCACTCGTGTACACAAATACACAGAATATTTTTGTCCTTATACAAAGAAACAGAACTCACTCAAATACACAGAATATTTTTGTTCTAATACACAAAAACAGAACTCCCTCAAATACACAAATACACAGACTATTTTTGTGCTAATACAAAGAAACGAAACTCACTCAAATACACAAATACCTACAATATTTTTTGTCCTAATACAAAGAAATGAAACTCACTCAAATATACAAATACACAGAATATTTTGTCCTAAAACATAGAAACAGAACTCACTCAAATACACAAATACCCACAATATTTTTGTCCTAAAACAAAGAAGCAGAACTCACTCAAATACACAGATACACAATATTTTTGTCCTAATACACAGAAACAGAACTCCCTCAAATACACAAATACCTACAATATTTTTGTCTTAATACAAAGGAACAGAACTCACTCAAATACACAAATACCCACAATATTTTTGTCCTAATACAAAGAAACGAAACTCACTCAAAGACACAAATACACAAGATATTTTTGTCCTTTTAGACGAGACAAAAACAAGCCCGGTGCATAGCCGAGTTACGCACCAGTAGAGAAGATAACAGGAAAAGCATTATTGCCTCCTTGCCGGATATACAGCCAAGTTCACAAGCTCTTTGGAGTTGAGGCCGGCTGCCGAGGGATTTCTGAAGTCCCCCTCGGAACTTCCTCTGGTGACGGAGGTCAATTATGGGAGAGGAGGTGAATGAGTGTAATGAGCGTGACGATTTTACGTGTCCTTTGATAAATGTGGGAAGGAATCTGCGTAAATTCTTCGACGTTGTTTTGTGTAGAACTCTGAAGCTAGGGTTATTCTTTTCTTTTCTTTCTTTCTCTATTTTTCTCTTTTAGAAAGAATGGCAGTAGTAAAGAATTGGTTTCTTAACCCAAATGGAAAATGTAGTTAATAATCGGCACTGAAAAAACATAAATAAAAAAATAGTAATAACAAAGAAGTTATGTGGTAACAATTTTTTTTTTGAAAGGATGCCAGTGGTGAAGAATAGGTTTCTAAACACAAATGGAAAATGTAGTTAATACCCTGCACTAAAAAAAATATAAATAAATTAAAATTTAGAAAAATAGTTATGTTAAAGAAGTTATATGCACACAAGTTTTTTTAAGAATACCAATAGTAAAGAATAGGTCTCTGAACCCAGACGGAAAATGCAGTTAATACCCGGCACTGAAGAAATATAAATAAAATAAAACTTAGAAAAAAATATCAAAGAGATTATATGGTCACAAAAAACTGCTAATGGTCTTGAATGTCTCTCTGTCCCCCCTTCGCCTCCAGTATCCCTTAACCAATGTAACGCATCACTCACTAGGGAAACTGGTTTCATTCTACACCACTGGAGTTATAGTTGAGCAGAGAGGAGATCTTGACAACCAAATATTTTAGTCTCAGATGGTATTCGTATTTATCCTCTCTCTCTCTCTCTCTCTCTCTCTCTCTCTCTCTCTCTCTCTCTCTCTCTCTCTCTCTCTCTCTCTCTCTCTCTCTCTCTCACTGCTTATACAAATAATCCACTGTGAACGTGAGGATTCCCGCGAGTGAAAATATGTAGGCGGGTATTTGTTTTATCGTCACATCGTTCTTTAAAATAGTCAGCCTTCACATTCCATGTTCGTTTGTTTGATTCTCGAGCGTTGTTGCCAAACGACACCACTGTGATAATTTTCGGCAACAGTGCTTGTAAACAACAGAATTACAATTCTGGGCACGCCCTGAGCATCACCTTGATAAACGCGAAAACAACATTGATTGGAGTCTCCTTCGGAAAGCCCCCGTAGGGGTTGTAGCACCGCCATGCACCCCTTGCGGTGTAATGGAGGCATTACTTAAGGTTCTTGCAGCTTCCCCTCTGCCCCTAGCCGCAACCCCTTGCATTCCTTTTAATGTACCTCCGTTCATATTCTTTTTCTTCCATTTTACTTTCCACCCTCTCCTGACAATTGATTTATAGCGCAACTGCGATGTTTTCCTCCTTTTACACCTTTCAAACCTTTTACTGTCAATTTCCGTCTCAGCGCTGAATGTCCTCATAGGTTCCAGCACTCGGCCTTAGGCCTAAATTCTACATTCTGATCTATTCAATGACAGGCATTTATTAAAATAGTGTCTTTCTAAATGTGACCAATATTGAAGGTTTAGAATTCATGTGTGGGTCAGACAGGAAAGTTCATAGGAGACAGAGACAGCAAGAGAGCAGAGTCATTTTCTCAAATAGAAAGTCTGTCGCGAGGTCACTTCCCAGTGTGAGGAAAGAGAGAGAGAGAGGAAGATTGCATTAGAGCTTATGCAAATATGTCACAGCAATAGCAAACGTAAGAGAGGGAGATTATCAGCTTTTATGCTGCAGTTTTTATCGAATTCGTCACAAAAGTATTAGAAGTAGAAATGTTTACCTGTAAGCAGATTTACCTGTAAATTTTATTCCTCTGGAGGTGGGGGATTACCTCGTCGAGGCCCTCCTCTATGTTTATTCGGACATTAATTGTAAAATTTACTGAACAAAGTGAGAAAGAGAGAGAGTGAGAGTTAATGCAGTTAAACCACTTTCACTAAGTTCATCCCACTTACTGCTTGGAATGAACTCTAACCTTTTACGCAAGGTCATTGTTATCCAATTACCTTATCCACAGGACATGACGATAATTAGAAACGGAAAACTAAAATCAAGAGAACAGAAAATAATAAAACTAATTTGTTAAAATACAAGAAGAAAAAGGTAAATAAGCAGTTGCGTGAGAATTGGCTCAGTTACCGTGGCAATGAAAAAAGGTAATTGCTGTGTGTCTGTGAATAAATACGTACGATTTTCCTTTCTCTCTCTCTCTCTCTCTCTCTCTCTCTCTCTCTCTCTCTCTCTCTCTCTCTCTCTGAATTTACTACCGTCATGATGTAACAGTAAATTTTGTGTCCCCCGAAATGTTTGACATCCTCTCTCTCTCTCTCTCTCTCTCTCTCTCTCTCTCTCTCTCTCTTTCTCTCTCTGAATTTACTACCGTCATGATGTAACAATAAATTTTGTGTCCCCGAAATGTTTGACATCCTCTCTCTCTCTCTCTCTCTCTCTCTCTCTCTCTCTCTCTCTCTCTCTCTGAATTTACTGCCGTCATGATGTAACAATAAATTTTGTGTCCCCGAAATGTTTGACATCCTCTCTCTCTCTCTCTCTCTCTCTCTCTCTCTCTCTCTCTCTCTCTCTCTCTCTCTGAATTTACTACCGTCATGATGTAACAATAAATTTTGTCCCTGAAATGCTTGTCATCCTCTCTCTCTTTCTCTCTCTCTCTCTCTAAATAAATAAATTTTGTGTCCCCGAAATGTTTGACATCCTCTCTCTCTCTCTCTCTCTCTCTCTCTCTCTCTCTCTCTCCCTCTCTCTCTCTCTCTCTCTCTCTCTCTCTGAATTTACTACCGTCATGATGTAACAATAAATTTGTCCCCGAAATGCTTGACATCCTCTCTCTCTTTCTCTCTCTCTCTCTCTCTCTCTCTCTCTCTCTCTCTCTCTCTCTCTGAATTTACTGCCGTCATGATGTAACAATAAATTTTGTGTCCTGAAAATGTTTGACATCCTCTCCTCTCTCTCTCTCTCTCTCTCTCTCTCTCTCTCTCTCTCTCTCTCTCTGAATTTACTACCGTCATGATGTAACAATAAATTTTGTCCCCAGAAATGCTTGACATCCTCTCTCTCTCTCTCTCTCTCTCTCTCTCTCTCTAAATAAATAAATTTTGTGTCCCTGAAATGTTTGACATCCTCTCTCTCTCTCTCTCTCTCTCTCTCTCTCTCTCTCTCTCTCTCTCTCTGAATTTACTACCGTCATGATGTAACAATAAATTTTGTCCCCGAAATGCTTGACATCCTCTCTCTCTCTCTCTCTCGTTAAAGACATATATGCTATAGAAGAATTCAAAAGCTGAAGAAAATTCTTGCTCCTTTTCATTGATATGAAGAAAATAGAACCGTAATTTGCACTGAATAAGGTTATTTTCATCGTTTCTAAGAGCGAATGATAGTTCTATGATATGGTCATTGATGCATGTACGCACTACGGTAGCTGGATTCAATTAAAGCATTTTAAGAGAAATATTGTAATAGTGTAAGTTTCCTAAGGATGAGATATAAGTCTACTTTTGGGGTTAGTGTAATCAGTGCACCTCACTTTGTGCAGTGTAGGCATTACTCAAGGGTCTTTGCTGCGTCCCTTCGACCCATAGCTGGAACCCCTCTCATTCCTTTTACTGTACCTCCGTTCATATTATCTTTCTTCCATCTAACTTTCCACCCTCTCCTAACCGTTGTTTCATGGTGCAACTGCGAGGTTCACCTCCTGTTTCACCTTTAAAACCTTCTTTACTTTCAGTTTCCCTTTGAGCGCTAATGACCTCATAGGTCCCTGGCTTTTGGCCTAAATTTTATATTCCAGTTTATATATAAAATAAAAGTATTCTAAGTATAAGATAAAATGAAGAATGTTATTCTCAGCTTCCCGTCCTCACCCTGCAAGTGTGGAGAGACAGGGAAGGAAAGATCTGCGGAAGTGGACATAAACCAGTGCGTGCAGATCGTTGCCTCTGAGCTAATGACTCCTTTCCGAAGTCGATGATCAGGGCTGTCACTCCGGTTTTTGGCATCCCATATTGAAGGTTATTCGAATAAACATTGCGTGCTTTATGATTATAATGTGAATTGGTCATTGACTTGATGCAAATGTGGTCAAAGGAATTTTTATTCGATAAAAATTATAATAGGATGATTGACAGATCTAGTGCAGTGCACCATATTTTTTTATTTATATAAATCTTGTTTCTTTTGTCAATGTATCTGGTATTACCATTTACTAAGTACTTTCCATTATATTTCCCATTGTTATAGTTCTGCAGGAATGATAAAAAGAACAAATATAGTTTTTTATGTAGTTTTGAAAATGCAAATAATATGGTATCTAAATAATCATAACTGAATCATAATTCAAAAGTGAAAATTAAATCTTAAGAATAAAGTTTCTTTTTACAGGAACAGAAGAACCGCCACACCCATTCAGTGAAACCCTTCTTGAAGTTCCCTAAGATGAACTTTATTATATAGCTGTTAAAGAACTCCTCCAAAGTCAATCATGGATAAAGAGGGAACACAGAGCATGGAAGAGAGCAACGAGAGAAGCGTCAAGGCCGCGCCTGACGGCCAGGCCAACAACAGTAGCAAAGACATATTCAAACTCGACGAGTCCGGAGGCGTCGCCGGAGTCAAAAGCTTCGAAGACGTACTGGATATAGTTGGAACAACTGGGAAATGGAATATCGTCATCTTCCTCCTCTGCAGTTTGTGTAAGTGCTGCTTCTATCGAACCACTGGCTCCAGCGGGCTCTAGGCTACTGATTATGGTGTGCGCACAATTTCTGGCGCGTATCGCTCACGCCTCCTCAACTGTCTTCGTCAGGACCACAGCCCTCTCTGAATTTGTTTCGTGGCATTCTCTTTAATGAAAAATAAAACACGCCGTAAGGGGGAGTGCCCTCATTGCACCTCACGCGGTACACTGTAGGCATTACTTTAGGTTCTTTGCAGCGTCCCTTCGGCCCGTAGCTTCAACCCCTTTCCATTCCTTTTGCTGTACCTCCGTTCATATTTTCCCTCTTCCATCTTGGTTTCCACCCTCTCCTAATAATTGATTCATATTGCAATTGCGGAGTTTTCTCTCTGTTACACCTTTAAAACCTTTATTCTCAACTTCCCTTTCAGCCATGAATGACCTCATTGGTCCCAGCGCTTGGCTTTTGGCCTAAGTTTTATATTCCAATTCCAGTTCCGAAAAACATAACAAAACAAACAGGAGGTCACTGAATTTAGTTAGATTTAAATATCATCAAGTTGCATGCAGAATTTTTTTTTCTAAAGTCTGACGTTTATTGTAAATATTTGTTTTTCCAAGTTTCATGTCTATTGCTTCTTGTTGTATCTACTATCCCCATGTTGCATACATGAATCATTTAAAACCAAATTAATATTTCTTCTGTTTTCTTGCAAGAGCATTTTGCAGCATCATGAGTCATTTAAAATCAACCCAATATTTCTTCGTTGTTATTGCATAACCATTGTGCAGCATGATTTTAATGTGCTGCACAATAACAGGAAATTGTTCTTCACGAGGAATCTTACAACATTTCAGCCACGTTCATGTCGACCCTTCAGTCGATAACTTACGAGTTCCTGGGCGCCACTCCCGAGTACTGGTGCCACGTCGGTCCTTTAGTCGAGGCCAATTGGACACTGGAAGAGATTTTAGATCTTTCCCTTCCTTCGAGGTGAGAGCAAAGATTCCTCTGAGACTTTTTTAATGGCTATTGCGAATGTGCATTTAGAAAACACAATATTTATTTAATCCCATAAGGGAGTCACTGTATAAACCTATGGAGATGGGTATGAATTCTTTTCGTCAAAGCTTCCGTTCTTTTTCAGACAGGAGATTACAGATGAATTGTTTACATGTTCATTCAAATGAATTATGGTGGTTGATCTTAGAATTAATAATGTCTATTTTTTATAAATTCTTTAGATATATGTAACTGGGGTAAAACCTCAGATTTTTTTGTTTTCTGTAAAAAAAAAAAAACTATTGAGATGGATATTTATCTGTTCGTCCGCACTTTTTCTGTCCGCCCTCAGATCTTAAAAACTACTGAGGCTAGAGGGCTGCAAATTGGTATGTTGATCATTCAACCTCCAGTCATCAAACATACCAAATTGCAGCCCTCTAGCCTCAATGAACTTTTATTTTATTTAAGGGTAAAGTTAGCCATGATCGTGCGTCTGGGACTGCTATGTGACAGGCCACCACCTAGCCGTGGCTGAAAGTTTCATGGATCGTGGCTCCTACAGCATTATATGCTGTACAGAAAACTGCGCACTTTTTACTTGTTTTTAAAGATTTTTAGTCTTGCATTTTGAGGTATTCTAAGGCCACTTAACACTTATCACACCATTGAAATTACTTTATATAATTTTAATGATATGTTAACAAAATTAGATAGGTGACGAAGATAATAGATCATAACCTCACATTTTATGAATCCTAACTTTTTTTTCATTCATGTTGGAACTTAAATAACGAAAAATCTTGCAGTTCTTTCCGTCCTTCAACAAGCTTTATAAATTTTTAATTCAGTAACTTTGGAAGCCCCTTCCTTGTTCTGTTTTCCCTGGATATTAAATTGTGCGTCATACATAAGAGATGCCTATCAGTTCCCCAGAGGTTTAAGCCCACGGGTTTCCTGTATCCCAAATTTCCTTCTGTCCTTCTAACAAACTTCATAAATTTGTAATTCAGTAACTCTGTAACTCCCTTCCTTGCTCTGTTTTCCCTGGATATGATACTAGTCCATCATACAAGAGGTGCCTGTCAGCTCCCCAGAGGTTTAAGCCCAAGGTTTTACTGTATCCCTATTTTCCTTCTGCCCGTCTAACAAACTTCATAAATTTGTAATTCAGTAACTCTGCAACTCCCTTCCTTGCTCTGTGTTCCCTGGATGTTATACTAGTCCATCATACAAGAGGTGCCTTACAGCTCCCCAGACGGTTTAAGCCCAAGGTTTTACTGTATCCCTGTTTTCCTTCATTCCATCTAACAAGGGACTCAGTAATAACTTTGGAACTTCCTTCCTTGTTCATCATACATAAGGTTTTACTGTATCCATAGTTTTACACTCTAATGTTCGTCACACCGTTTCACAGGAACGTAACAGAGCTCAAGTTCTGCGAGTACAATAACCTCAACTACACTCACGCGGCACTAATAGGCTACAAGGAGTCCATAGAGCAGATAGACATGCTGCCCACGGGAAATGGCGACACCATAGCCTGCCCTTCGAGAACCTTCAATACGAGTCAGTACACGTCGACCGTCGTCACAGAGGTATGAGGCTTCAAAGTCTGGGCTTGAAATCACGGATATGGAGACGTCGATTTGTATATGCTTTCCTTTGCCATATAGATTTTATATGTACGTTTGTTCTGTCGTGATCTGATGGGTAATCGCTGGAGAGGACCAGATGATGTTTTCACATACACCCCTTGCCCGAGTGGATCCTTGCATATAAATGTATTTATATATATATATATATATATATATATATATATATATATATATATATATATATATATATATACATACAGTATATATATGCATATATATATGTATACTGTATATATGTATATATGTATATATATATATATAGTACATTCTTACACCGGGATCAAACCCAGGTCTTTCACTTGAAGGCAGGGTACTGTACCTAAGGCTTTTACCCGAGCTGGCTGACTGTCGAGAAGTTGGGTGAAACTCGCTGATATGCTAGGCAGTAAGCCTGCCCAGGTAAAAGCCTCAGGCACAGTGGTACTCAGGTTCAAACTTCTTTTATGACGAGTGTGGTTCAGGTGGCAGTGCCCTTGCCATACAATTGAAAGACCTTGGTTCGATCCCGATGTGAGTCAGAAATTTATATATATATATATATATATATATATATATATATATATATATATATATATATATATATATATTATATTATGTGTGTGTATTAATCGATGATGACATAACATTCTTGTGCAAGCACATAAAATGTATTATACAAGTAAAGTCCCATGTCTGGACTATTATAGCTGGTTCACTTGAGGTAGATTTTTGTGTATTAATCGATGATGACATAACATTCTTGTGCAAGCACATAAAATGTATTATACAAGTAAAGTCCCATGTCTGGACTATTATAGCTGGTTCACTTGAGGTAGATTTTTGGGCCTACGCGGCGTTTGTTTAGTGGCCTCTGATTGGCTGGTACCGGGAGGTAGGCGGCTCGCTCACTGTATCGTTTTTATGTTTGTAGCTCAGAAAATTAGTAACATGTTTATATTTCTTCATATATCTCACGTTTTGCACAAGATGTAGGAAAGTTTTGGTCATACCATAGGGTTGGTATTAATTGTACAACTGAATCGTGATTTCCTGAAATCAATAAGATAAAACACGAAGGGATTACAACGAGTAAAAGTGAGGAGAGAAGCATTAATTCTTTATACCTGTTTTTTACTTATCATCAGATTTTGCATCATTCATGCGATCAAGATAAAATAAAACTTACGTTTTCATGCAATAAATTCACCGTGACTAAATTCACCTAGACTAAACTGAAGCTAACACATCCAGATGCATCCATCTGATTATTAATTTTTTCTTATCAGATATGTCCAGACATACGGACATATATGATATTGGAGTGAAAAAGTTCGATAGTCATAATAGGAATTCCATGCATTTATTTACAGAAAATGTAATGACATAATAATGCGGTAAATATTGTCGAAACTGCAAACTTCTCATATTCATTATATAAGTGGCAACTGTCAACGGCGCCTCAAAGCTCTCGCTGTTTGCATATCACCGTCTCTCGGCACTACTGCCAAACTGAGTCAAGAACGGATGCAACATAATAAGACATATTCTTCATTTTCTCTTCACATATCACACGCATCTAAAATCTGAAAGTGCCAGCGTATTCAGGGTGAATTTATTGTACGAAAACACAAGTTTTATTTTATCTTGATCACTTGAATGTTGCAGAATCCAATGATAAGTAAAAATCTTGTGCAAAACATGAGATAAATGAAGAAATATTAACATACTGCTAATTTTCTGAGCTACAGACGTAAAATTGAGACAGTGAGTGAGCCGCCTACCTCCCGGTACCAGCCAACCAGAGGCAGCCAAACAAACGTCTCGTAGGCCCAAGAATCTACCTTAAGTGAACCAGCTATAGTGTCAAGGTTCTGTCTGGAACAGCTGAGTCACGGCCTTTTCTTTAGAAGTCCTTACAACAACGCGAGGACACACGGATCTTTTGTTAGTGTTTAAAATATGGATCTTTTGTTAGTATTTAAAATAATTGACAGTAAAGATTCTTTGTCAAGGAAGATTGAACCTGAAATATTGAACGATACTTTTAAAAGTATCAAATTAAATCTTGCTGTATGGTATGGCTCACGTCTACTTGCGAGGCTTTATACTCACAAAGGGTTAAGTTATTATACTGTACGTACTGTGCAGTATATTTGTTTGTAGTTAAACAGTAAGAATATGTAATAAGATCACTACGTAGTTCAGTGATTTTTTTTCTAAGACAGAATCTGCTAACATTTTTCCTCAGTACATTATGCAACATAAACCGTCAGTCATTAACAGTGAAAAATTGAAAGACTATGTAAAATAAATGACATTTGGGATGCTCTGACTTTACACAACATATCTGTGCATTTCCGGTTACGCCATTCAGGTACAAATTGCAGGTAATTTTCTTTCTGAACTAAAAGCAAGAGGAAGTTCATCTCCTTGATCCAAGTTGTTTGTATTGTTACTTTTACCGGATAGAGAGAGAGAGAGAGAGAGAGAGAGAGAGAGAGAGAGAGAGAGAGAGAGAGAGAGCGAGGAGGACCCTCGCACTTGATTGGTTTGCCATTGTAATACTGCTATTATCATAATCATTGGCACTATTATCAGTGTTCTTACTGCCATTTTCATTATTTTCTTTCGGCCAGTGGGACTTAGTATGCGAAAGTCGAGCTCTGTATTCGACAACCCAGGCAGCCTCGCAAGCAGGAATTCTCATCGGAGCATCGACATTCGGGTTTCTCTTGGACAAGTAAGTGTATGATATTCGACGATATCTTTTCTCCTTCTGTTACTAAAGAGTTTAACATGGGTAACAGAACGAAAAATCTGTATTTGTCTGTCTGTTTTAGAGACTGTCGTGTAACACTTGTCTGCCACCCCTTCTCATATATGCTCCTGTGGATTTCAGTACTTCTCGGATTATATGGTTCAGTGACAATTGCTTTGAAATTCTATCCCAGCCTCTGTGTTTCCTTAATAATAAACCTTCATACTCTCAGTGGCAGGTCTGTTGCTGCCATATACATTAGGTAGTCCAGCTCATTGGTCTTTGCTAAAAAATTATTTCGACAAAAAGATGATTCCATAAGACAAGAATGTAACCAGAATTTTTTTTTAGGGGAGGGGAATAGTCAGGGCTGATATGTAAAGCGTACTTAAAGGGGGACTAAGTGCTAAACTGACTTTAAAATAATATAGATTGTATAATAAATATGGTAACAGTATATAAGGAACAGTAAACAACAATTATAATAAACTGGTAAAATTAGAAAATTAAAAACAAAACTTGCACATGGAAATTATGAACAGAAAAACACAAGAATACAAAATAAACTTAAATATTAATATCATAAAAAAGGATGCGATAATCTAATTTACAATATATACAAAGGGAACCAAAGTGTCCTAGGGAAGGCGTTACTCAGGGATGTCTTGCAAGAGGGAGTCAGGGTATCTCCTGGGGACCCCACCTCCTGGCAGGGCTCTTGTATGGCTGGGAAGCATCCCCAGAGAAGGCCTTCACCACGGTGGAAGGGGCCAAGGCTTCCTACGCGAGGGATCATTTGACGGGCTTCGTATAGACCCTTCCCAGAGGGAGGGCGGGCATTCCCAGGAGGGAGGCAGTACTCTCACCAAGCCAGGGAAACGTCCCGATAGATGCGTCTCACCAGAGGAGTGAAGACCAAGGATAACTAGGTAGCTTCTCCTCCCAGACCAGGAAGCATCCTTTTGGGGGGAGGGGCCTCACAAAGGGGCGTAGCCCAAGGCTTCAAAGGGAGGCATCTCTATAGGAGGGTCTTCAGCCCCTCCCCCAAGGAAGTCGTCTTAGAGGGAGTAGGGCAACCCTAGCATGGAGGCAAGACTCCTACCAGGCCGAAAAGCTTCCCCATAGGGGTAGAATCCAGGGCTTCCCTCTGGGAGGAACGCCAGCCCTTGGTGTCCCAGGCTTCTTCTGGGAGAGACAGCAAAGGAAGAGGTCTTTCTTAGACCATGGTCTTGCCCATCACTGGGCTACTCGTAGAAGACAGCCACCACGGCGTTGACGTTTCCAGTTGGTTTGGGTATCCAGGTTCCTCTGGGGAATGCAGACCCGATGTATGGCCAAGTGGTCACGCTGGGACCCTGGGACTCAATGGGAGGGCCACTTAGCCGGGCAGGAGCCCCCGGGCTTGCACGTGAAGACTGCCCAAGAAGGGGGCTATTTTAGTGCTAGACTGAAGCACTTTCAGAGGTTACATGTTGTGTCAGTGCTTGACATTTGCTTGTTAATAGGCTTTCTGATTCTGATCATAATACATTATTCTTAATATTATTACTATAATGCATGGTTATTTGCAACTTTGTTCAGTACATTTTGAAGCAACGTATAGAATCCTCTGATTTTTCTCTATTTTGGGGTGTCTTCCGAAGAATTATAGTGAACAGAAAACAATACTCATTTGATATAGTCGCATTTAATGAGAAATTTCTGCTTCCATGAACTGTTATATTTTCATGTATGCCTACGAACATGTCAACCTTAACGGACTGTCCTTAAATTATCCAGATTTTTCCTCATTTAGATTACTTACAGAATTATGCATGAAACCATGCGGAATACTAATAACTTGGTTCAGAATTTAATGATTATCATTCGTTTCGATCATGATGTAGTAATGCATGTGCATCTGACCATACGAAATAATGCTACGGTAAATAAAAAACAAATTTGTTGGCTATGAGTCAAGTTGCAAATCACATTCACATGTGGGCATGAAGGATGCACATAGTATTTCGGAAAATTTTGATCTCCCGTTAGTCATAAAGTCCCAGAAGGTATTAGGACCAGATGTACTCCAGAAAAGATTCAGATAATTGCATCAGTATATATGTTATTGAGAGAATTCTTTAAAGGCTTTTCCTAACAACTTTTTTCTCTGTGTTTGTTTTCATTTCTCTGCATTTCTCTATAGGCAAATAAACACACACATTTGATTGCCAAAAGACATAAAGAGAGAAACAGACTTACATACAGGTTAATGAAAAGGGTTGCTGTAATATTAAATTCCGAGCAAGCAGATTATTTAACATCTGTTAGCCAAACCATTACTGAATCATTTCAGACTTCCAAAATTGCTCACCCGAATGAAGTAGTCTTCAGAACACCTGCAAATTATGGTATACGATAAATAAACCTCAAATCCGATGAGAGCAGGCTCTCATAGAACGAGAATAACATACTTTCGAATATGCATTGTCCTTGACATTCTCTACACTACAGTAATGAAGTTTCGTAATTCCGGGAAAAATCGATACAGCACAGTTATCTATTGTCAGTTGAGGGGGTGGGAACCAATGGCCCCACCCATGGCAATGCCCTTGGGCATTAAAGAAAAGAAGGCAACGTCATGGTGATTCTCGATTAGTGAATCAGGATGGTAAAAGTTGTAGTCAGTTTCCACTTTTCATTTCTCTGGCATCATCATTTGCTTTACTGTTTTCTAATATGCTGTTTATGTGATTTGTTTATTTCATTAGTCACGTGCCAGCAAAATCCTGGAGACTATTATAGTGTTTCCTAACGTTTGTCTGTTTGTCAAAGATTCTTTCATGCTTACCTTTCTATCGCAACTGCACCTACGCTGTCAAAGGGATTTTATCCAAACTTAGTACAAAGAAGGCCGTCATACTTAGTTTAGCATGTGGAAGATCATCCTTCTGTTTATCCTTAACCATAACTTTCGAGTAAAAGATAGACTTCACAATGACGTGAATAATCCACTAATAAAATCCTTTCAGATAACACCAAGGTTGATGAACTTTGCCAGACATACGTGTTGTAGATAACACCCCCGTCGGGTGTAATTGGGTTTCGTAAACGCATAATTTTGATTGGGGGGAAGCTGACCGAGTTATTTGCCTTTGCTAAAATCTGAATGGTGTCTTCGTCAATAGTTCATCAGGCGGAATGATTTTGGCGGGAAGTTGGACTGGGGTCGGTAGGGGATACTTATGCTTTCAGGTGCTTGTTACGCGTCTTTATTCTTTAATTATATAATGACTTAGTTACACTGAATGACTTAGTTACCAGTTTAAAAATTATTTTGTTAAGTTCGTTGGTTTATGCTTTCCACTAAATCTTCATTTATAGGTCTATGTACATATTTATGTATTAGCGTTCTTAAAATTAATTTTTCTGTCGTTGAGCTGCAATATTGTATTACTTTCAGCGAATGCTTGTATCAGTATTTTATCACATAATTCATTACAGAGTTATTTCCTATGCTCCTCTATGACTCCATCACGCTATTTATTCATTTGTTTGTTTACTCACTCATTTCCCAGATTCGGCCGTAGACGCATCACCCTGATTTGCGTTCTCTTCAGCCTCGTGTCGGGATTGGCTGCTGCAGCCTCGCCGTCCTTCATTTTCTACGTCATCATGAAGACGTTGGTTTCCTGTTTCAATTTCGGATGTTACACCGGCTGCTTCATTCAAGGTGAGGAAGAAGAGTCACAACTCAGTCTACGCTCTGAAAGCAGGAGGGTAATCTTTGAGGTGTCTTGAGAAATATGAATATGGGGAGAGTAATTTGGATC
>NC_089795.1:73712662-73720162 GCF_040412425.1 Macrobrachium rosenbergii
TTACACTTTATTGCTTGGCGCTATTTATTTTTCTTCTGAATGACAATGTCATTTAATTTTATTATGTATGCTTTAAATGTGGGTGCGACTGGAAGTGTGACTTTTTGGAAGTGGCCTTATCTGCGATAGATAATGTTATCTCATCGTCAAAACCGAGGACCGCTTTTGGACGTATTACCGCTTAAATATTTATTGACATAACTGGTAAAGCGTAACCGCTAACGCAACAGCTTCTTTTTTAGCGGCATATCCTAATCAATTTTATTTTTGTATGTAATGTTTTATATTTCAATTTTTTTGAGACTTCTAAATGTAAGTCAGAGAGTTTTCAGTTCATATTGAAATTTTGATTTTTTATATCTGACTGTATCGCTGCTCACCTAAAACTGCTTTTTCATTAATTTAGCGGCTATAAATAAAATAGAAATATGAAGAAATTTAAACAGGTAGTAATAGAGAAACTGAATACTTAAAAACATTGTCATTATAAATATTATTTAGCATTTGCCTTCTCTACTTTGCTGGAAGGGGGTAGCCCCAAAAAGTCTTAGTCTTCTTGTTTTTTTGGATGAGGCTGCTAGTGCTATGCCTACAGTAATAATAATAATAATAATAATAATAATAATAATAATAATAATAATAATAATAATAATAATAATAATAATTTTTATTATTCATTATTATTATTATTATTATTATTATTAATGTATTATTATTATTATTAACCTTCATCTTTTTCAGTACCCTTTTTGGATAAGGTTGCTACTGCCATGCCTACAGTAATAATAATAATAATAATAATAATAATAATAATAATAATAATAATAATAATAATAATAGAAAAGCAAATCGAAAATTATGTATATGTACATATATTTAAAGATAAATCAGTATACTGATTTATCTGTAAATATATGTACTGTACATATACATAACTGTGGATTTGCTTCCCCATTTTAAGACTCATGCTACTATCAGTATTTTTAAATAATAATAATCTCATTATTATTATTATTATTAACCTCCATCTTTTTCAGTTTCCACCGGCGTCATCATGTTTCTTTCCCTATCTGGGAAACTAGCCATCACAGCAGCCTTCCACCTGATCTACGTGTTCACGGCCGAACTCTTCCCGACCAAGTACCGTTCCTTGGCTGTTGGGGAATCGAGTATGATGGCCCGGTTTGGGAGCATTTCGTCCCCTTACATCAATGATTTACTTGTGAGTTTTCATCCTTTTTGTTTTATAACGCTTAGCTTTTCGATTATAATAGATACTTGAGCGAAGACAACACTGCTAATTGAAGTAACTACACGTCATTGTTGAGGGGACTCCTCTTTCGTTTGTTACATTTACACAGTATATATATATATATATATATATACATATATATATATATATAAATATATATATATATATATATATATATATATATATATATATATATATATATATATATATATATATGTGTGTGTGTGTGTGTGTGTGTGTGTGTGTGTGTATATAACTGAATCACGAAAATATGGAACGTGATGAATATATAAATAAAGATAAAATCCACGGAGGAAGGAAACACTGGAGTGATGCGAGGCCTTTCACGACCTTGCCGTCCTATACTTAGCAGAGTGAAGAAAATTAAAAGTAAGTTTACAAAGAAAACTTACTTTTATATTTCTTCAGTCTGCTAAGTAAAGACGACAGAGTCGAAAGGCCTGAAGCACTCCAGTGCCTGGGATTTTATCTATATATATATATATATATATATATATATATATATATATATATATATATATATATCTATCTATATATATATATATATATATATATACATATATATATATATATATATATATATATATATATATATATATATATATATATATATATATATGTGTGTGTGTGTGTGTGTGTGTGTATGCGCATGTGTGTGTATTGCTTATACACTGTATGGCTGATCTACTGTACATGTAACCGAAGAAGCAATCTTTGGTTGGCATAATTAACAAAATCATGTATTGCAATACTTCTCTATGTAAGACCTCTGCACAAAAGAAAGCAATAAATTTGTTATAACTTTAATGCTAATGTAGGAATACCCAAATAGATTTTTATGAATTTGTCCAGTACACATAAGTATATGTATGAAAAATCTCATTTTTTTTTCCAGGGAGACTACGTCAGTTGGGGACCATCGGCTCTGTTCGCAACTGTCTCTGTCATAGCGGCGTTCTTGTCCATGTTTTTACCAGAGACTAAAGACTCTGATCTGACCGAAGAGAAAGGCGGAAACGTGGGAGAAGACCAAGAGAAAGGCATCATGATGAAAGGACCCAAAGACAACGAAGCTTTTGAGAATGAGTAAAATGGCGGCTAAAAAGGCGTCACTCAGGTTGCTTGACTGGACTAATTCGTGGTGAGATCTGGCTGCAGGTTAGCTGGTCGTACCCTATGGATGGCTGATTGATTTGTAGTTAGAAAGGTCAACAAATGTATATAAATATAAATAGTTTCCTGTAACCCAAAAATTACCCAATTCATATTACTTTGTACGAACGTTATACATGTTTACGAAATAAAGTATTTAGATAGTCTTGGACTTCACGATCCTTGTGCAGGTATCTGGAAGAAGATAGAACGAAGAACGTGTCTTGTCCTTCAGTCGGCTGCATGGTAAATGAAAGCGCGGGTGTTCTTGTTTGAAAGTGTTGCCTAATTTATAATTAGTGATCATATTGCATTAGATACCAAAACCTCTGCTTCCTCTTGATGTCCGCTGCGTAAATAAGGTGAGTGAAAAGTCTTTTGAAAAGTATGGGTTTGTAATAGTGAGTTTGTTCACTTGTTCTGAATATTACGCTTCCAAGTCATTGTCGCTGGATTGTTTACTTTACAGTTCTGTACAACTCCGTGGTTTGCTTCCCCTTTGTATCGTTGGCGATTAAAGTTTATTACGCGAGTCAGAAGTATTGCTGAACGGTAACGATAAGTAGTAGGGTAATAGATCAATTAAAGAACGGACGATAGATATATGTGCGCTAATATTCGTAGACTTGGTTAATAACAATAAAATCAGCTTCTGGAAAAATTAAAATACATCTGATGCCAAGATAGGTATTCAGGGGCTTTGGAACAGAAATGAATAAAGACAATAATTTAGATCAGAGTATGAAAACACGCCAGAAGAGATAGATGCCATAAAAACATTAGTATTAAGTACTCAAGGATAGAATTAGATAGTATAAAAAAAATATTGTTAAAACAAAAGAGGGGAGAAATAGTGGGAAAACCAGAGACTAGAAGAAAAAAAAAAGTATACCTTAGTTTAACCAGACCACTGAGTGATTAACAGCTCTCATAGGGCTGTCCCGAAGGATTAGATTTATTTTACGTGGCTAGGAACCAATTGATTACCTAGCAACGGAACCTACAGCTTATTGGGGAATCCGAACCACATTATACAGAGAAATGAGTTTCTATCACCAGAAAAAAATTCCTCTAATTCTTCATTGGCCGGCCGAAGACTCGAACGCGGTCCCAGCAGAGTACTAGCCGAGACCTATACCGGCCTGTCCAACGAAGAACTTCAGAGACTAGGGATTATGGTGTACGTAATGGTAAGGATAAGCTGCTAATTGGAGAGAGGAAGGGATAAGAGTAATATATGGCACAACGGAAATATGCGTAAGGCGAACAGAGTTAAAAGGTTACAATAAGTAGTGAATGGAGTGAGAACAAGAGTTTTAGGAGTTCCGAAGTATCCAAAAGCTGATACAATTAGGAGGTAAACAGGAATGCCGGAAATGAGGGCTGTGATACCAGGGACTGAGTTGCGGGGGGAGGTGTTAGTGAAACGGACAGACAGAGGCAATGCGCTATTGTTTTTTATTATAATAGTTTAACCAGACCACTGAGCAGACTATCAGCTCTCATAGCGCTGGCCCGAAGGATTTGAATGAAATGCCAGAGGCCAAGCACTGGGACCAAATAGGTCATTCGTTATGGCGATGAATGTGTGAAAATTAAAATAAAAAAACTGTACAAAGGCATTTACTGGAATACTCACACAATAAATACATTTATACTCATGTTTCCATATACACTCACTAAAAATGTATAATAAAATTTAGAATAAGTTAAGCAACATTTAAAAATTTTGTTGTTTTAAAATTCATTAGTCGCCCTAAGGGTTTTCGTATTTTTATTATTTACTTATTTTTATATTATATTAATTGAATCACAGTTCCTCATGAACATTAAAATCGGAATTAGTGAAAATGTAGAAGTTTCTGACAAAATTTCCTTCATTGATTCACTTCCAAATCTTGATAATCGCCACAGGTTATATTTTGGACATTCACACAATACGCGCCTGACTGTTATCATCACTTTGCACTCTGGGCATTCGGGAGGAGGACCATGTGGACAGTTCATGAAGAGTCCATGTGTCAAACGAGTATGGCCTATTCGAAGACGTGTCAGAATTACTTGTGTGTGTAAAAAGAGTATGACATAAGAAAGTGGATAAAAAAAGACTATGAGACGTTTGAAAGACATGGGATTGAACGACAGAAGCTTCAGTAGAATGGTAAAATAAGAGATGGATGATAAGGTGAGAGAAATGGATAATAACAGATGGACTGAAAAAATAAAAGGAGAAAAGTAGTGTAAAGTACATGAGCCAAAACACTCTTTTCATAACACTAGCCCAGCTTCTGTAGACGGTGAGGTCAAACTGTCCATGAATAAATGAAAGAATAGGCACCAAGATTGTGGGGTGCAGGAATAAATGATACAGTGCATTTCCGGCTAGACTGTAATGAATAGAGTGAAAGGAAAAAAAAAAAACTGCAGCAGTCCTAAAGAAGAAAAGAGAAGTGATTTTTTTCAAGAACGAAGGGATATAACCAGCATACCACTGGGGAAGAAAAGAATAAAGAAGATGTCAACTGAACAGTTACCAACTGATTAACATAAAACCGTAGATATATCATTAAACTGCGTAAGGCCTGAAATACGAGGAACTTAAAAACATTCAGGCTATAACAGGATGCAAAGAAGGAGTAACACTTTGTAAGACTTTTATTTAGAATATTACAAAGAATCTGAAGAACGGATGGTACATGTTACTGACCGTCGCATTTTTTTTATATTAGCAATTGTAAGATTAGACTTTATTGGATATTTCCAACCTGGGAGAAGAGATGAAATTCAGCTAATGTTGGAAACTGTCTGAGCATATTATAGCCAGTTTTGCTTTAGACATAAAATAAAGCCCCCACCCTTTTTTTTTAAATATCATCTGGATATTTGAATTCACCGTAATCTGTAATGGAAAATAAATTACCTCTTTATCATAAGATACTTTTCAAGAGAGAGAGAGAGAGAGGTTGGGGGAGAGGGGGGAGAGAGAGGAGAGGTTATGATGGAAGGTAAACCAAAAGAATGATGATACTGTCCTGATATATTCAGAAGTAAATCAGTTATTCTGTGATGGAAATTTCTATAAATCTAGAAAGAGAGAGAGGAGAGAGAGAGAGAGAGAGAGAGAGAGAGAGAGAGAGAGAGAGATAGTAGAGTCTCCCTCTCAAATAGAGTTTTCTTTCGTTTTAAATCAGTATAAAAAGAAAACGGTACTGTTTATGCGGCTCTCTGAAATATAAAGTAGTGGCATATTTCTCAAGGTCGGCCTTGTAAGAGATGTATTTATTTATAGAGAAATAATGTGTTTTGTTTATTCACATGGAATAAAATGATCAAATTAGCATTAAAAATGAATTGTATACATACATAAACACACATATGTATATATACACACATATGTGTATAATATATATATATATATATATATATATATATATATATATATTTATATATATATATATATATATATATTTATATATATATATATATATATATATATATATATATATATATATATATATATATATATACACACACAAACACACACAACGCACATAACGACACCTTTCGTTCTCATCATATTTAGGGTAGCGAGTTTCTCAAGCAATGTTCACCCCTATACTCCGAAAACAAAACCATTGTTCCCTAGTCTTGGACGGTGCCATAGCCTATGTACCATAGACTTCCACTGTACTGGGCTAGATTTCTCTTGTTTGAGGGGTACACCCAAGCAGCCTTTACTTGCAGTTTTCTCTTATACTTGTGTTTTTTGAACCATATGTTAGGCAGGCCTGGTAAAAGGGCCAAGTATGGCCGGTGGTTTATCAAGAGGTTGGTTGATCCTAACCTATTCTTCACCTTCACCGTTCATCTTTCTTCCTTCAGTAGATATGGCAGTCCTGGAAGGTACCACGCCTTTCATGCGATATTAGCCAGCTTTTCCCATTGCTCTGTTATCTTTTTAATTCATTTGGAATATCACTAGGTCTGTGACACTGGATCCACCAAACCGCCATCTTTTCATAGACAGAGTTTCTTTGATAATATGCAACTCAGATAAATTAAACGAAAGTGTGTGTGTATGCATCTAATTTCAGGTGTCATTCTTCCATGGAAATTCATTTTTGAGGAAAACATTCTGTTTATTTCTTCAATTACACGCGCACACGAAATCGGTATGATGAAGGGGTCCCTCGAGATCATCAATGGTAAAAAATACCGGGAAATATCTGTATGCTATTACAGTACTACATAGTTTGGTTAACCACCACCAGGGCGGCGCTACTTGCAGACACCGTCAAATACCCGGGAACCGAGGAGGCTGAATGGGAGCTTAGTGTGCCCTGCAGGTTTTTTTTTTTTCTTATTCAGTATCTTCATTATGATACGTTGCACAGCTTATAATTGCAGAAATGGGCACAGGAATTCTTCAAGAGAATACGGAATAACATTTCACTGGTAAGCAAAGCGTAATGAATTTAATATACACATTTATGTGCTAGTCACATAAATGACTTGTTGGCAGTAGATAAGCTTTCTTTGTTAACATTTCTATTTTCTGCACATCATTGTGCCACATGACTGCTGTTGCAATTTTAATTTTGAAATCAGAGCATCATTAATTTTATGTGTGCCACACAATATGAAATAAAAAAGTAAGTAGGCCCAAAAGTTACTGGTTGTGTCAAATCTCGCCTTTTAATCATGTTGCTGTGATACATAAGGACACCTGCTGTATTTTGTCGGACATTAGGAATTTTTTTGAAGTAGGCAGGCCTCTAGGATACTGTGTTTGCCAACAATTTTTCAATTTTAGACATGTAAAAGAAGCGTTTGTGTTTTTCAACAAAATACATTTTATCAAATGTGGTTTTCCAACGAAGTTCCAAAATGTTGCGCTTGGTGAGAGTATTTCAGGACAGCAAAAACAACCATGCAAAACAACATTTATTATTCAGTTTAGAGTAAAAATAGTTGTATTTTTTATATGTGTAACAAATTCTGGTTTAATTTAGGTTTCCATTAAACGATATGTATCATGGATTGGTAACAGTAGGGTAATGAAATTTGGTAGCCTA
>NC_089795.1:73722662-73832662 GCF_040412425.1 Macrobrachium rosenbergii
AAAGGTGAAGCAACAGTGGAAAATATTTCACCTGTACTGAAAGTATTCTCAAGCAAACTCCACACAACAACAGTAAAGATAAAAACAAATTAAATTTGCACAAACACTCAAAGTCATAGGGGTATATGGTCTTCGTAAGAGGAACAGTTGTCTTGGATTCACCCAGGTATTGGATTTGCCAAGGGAAGTCAAAAGACACTGACAACAATTTCTGATATTCTTTAGTTTCTATTTGAAATTTCTCTCGAACGTTTTGTACCGGATGGGATAAAGGTTGATTAGTGCTGGACTTTAATCAGTATTAATACCCATTCGCTGGTTATATTAATTCAGCTTTAAATGTTTGTTGCTTCTAGAAAATATTAGTGCATCTTGTTATTATACGAACATAGGACCAAACAGTTGTGTAATTTTTCTCTCAGGTGTACAAAAAGAGCATAATTCTTTGGTCATTTCTGAGTATTTATGTTGATTTCTTATGACATGTTGGGCGGGTGGGTTCCGTTTTCAGCTAGCACTCTGCTGGTCGCGAGTTCGAATCTCCGACCGGCCAATGAAGAATTAGAGGAATTTATTTCTGGTGATAGAAATTCATTTCTCGCTATATTGTGGTTCGGATTCCACAATAGGTCGTAGGTCCCGTTGCTAGGTAACCAGTTGGGTCTTAGCCACGTAAAATAAATCTGATCCTTCGGGCCAGCCCTAGGAGAACTGTTAATCAGCTCAGTGGTCTGGTTAAACTAAGGTATACTTATTACTTACTTATGACATGTAATTTCTTGCTAGTGTGAGTTAGATAAAAAGAACCACATTCCATGTATCGGATTTTGTAAACTATATTTCTACTTTGATGACGGCTGTTTTTTAAGCAAATTTGTTTTGCGGTGCAGTTGAATGACAAAGAAAAGCTATAGATTTACGGTAAATATTTTCATAGCAGACTTGATGGATTCAAAGCCAAAGAAGTAAGGCAAACGAAGGGTGTTCTTGAGTCGTTTTTTATTCCTGCTGCTTATTATTGAATATGGTCGCTGTTGTATTTCATCAAAGCATGGGCTTGGCAATACAAATCCTTGTTTATTTTTTTAATGTCTCTTTTTGTTATCTAAGAATTCAGGCCTGAACGCGTTATACTCTCAGTGACACTGGAGATTTTTATGTCAATATGATGTCTTGGAACAATAACGTATTTCTAAAGCGTGTTAATCATGAATCTGCTTACACAGTCAAATGAAAGATGGTTTTTAAGATTATTTGGGTTGCAATTGTATATATTGTACGTCCTTCCACTCTCTTCTTTGTTTTAGCCAGACCTAAGTACTTAATACTGAATCCATTGTCGAGGGCAACACCTGGAGAGGTCCTGTTCACAAAAGCTAGAAAGGGACTACCACTCTCTCTCAATACGTCGCCTTTTTGTTTACTTTCAACGTTTTGAAATCAGAACCGAACAAAGTACCTACAAATCAGAAAAGTTTACATAAACTCATTACTTCAGCAAAATCGATCTGAGAGGGCAATTGTTTTTTATCCTATATATATATATATATATATATATATATATATATATATATATATATATATATCTATGTGTATAATATGAATATATATATATATATATCTGTGTATATATGAATATATATATATATATATATATATATATATATATATGTATGTATGTATATGTATATATATTAAACGTTGAAAAGCACTCACGATCTCAAAGGTATCGATAGTGAGTAGTTTTAGGAAATGTCAAGCGGCAACTTGTATCGATTGCTGAAGGCTAGTAAGTCAGCTGAGTGTTATTTTCACCTTACACTAAGATCAATAAACGTGTGTGTGTGTGTGTGTGTGTGTGAGTCGTTGAGGAGTTAGGCTACATTTGGTAAGGGTTCCCGCAGGGCGTCGAAAACGACGTTTGCCATTTTTGTTCAGAAAGTCATTAATCCATATCTGACGATGTCAACACAGTCTAGTCTATATCTGTGTTTATTTTATAGATTTTCCATTTGCGTTACTTTGTTTATTTTTTTGTATGTTAGATTATCGTAATCCGTCTTTAATTCCCTATGTTAAAAGATTTTATGTACTTATGTTATAAAATGATCTTGGGCCATGCAACAGCTATTCTGAGAAACATGAAAGTACTAACTAGGGCCTACTTAGTGCACAAGGTACTAATCAAGGCCTAGGCACTAATATTAGTTTAAAAGGAACAGACGACACCTGAAAGGCAGTACCTAAATTATAAGGAGTATGTGTGAGCTTAGGTAACAACCACTGTGGAGCTCTCAGGTCTTGGCCCACAGGTGTAAAAATAATCATCAGAACACTGAAGCTATAAACAGGTAAGGAGTGTCTGGCCCACAACGCTTGATACTCGGAACGGATGATAGTACCAGAATAGGGAAGTGTGGTGACAGAAGATATCAGTACTCGTTTGGAATGAGCATACCCCAAGTTGAAAGGGAACTCGGTAAGGAATCGTGATCTGTGTTCATATCTGTGTTCTTTGCATTGCGACGGGGGAGGCCCAGTTAAGTTATTAGTCTTGTGCTTATGCCATAAGCGGCAATACTCGATGAGCCACAGTAATTTATGCTGGATGATTTGGTTAAGATTTGAAACCGTTAGGCAAATAGCGCCGAATAGCCTACCTGTCTGAGCGCTTAGTTTTTAAGCCCGAATTTATTGATATAATCCATTGCATTTCATTGCGAAATGGGAAGAATAGGCATTCCTTAGTGGATGAACTAAATGAACTCCCTGGAGGGCATGAGTTTCTTTGCAGCCTCAGCATCATCTGTTGTTTCATTTAGCTTCTCCATAAGGTTAGTGGCCTTCGTCTGTGGCAATTTTCCAGCCATCCTGATGTAATGTACTATCCGTTGAACTTAGTTTTCAGTTTTAATTGTCCATTGTGCAGAAGTAGGGGCTAGACAACTGTGCCCGACCCAGTTTAGGTCGTGAGCGATGCAGATTCTCGACCTCTGGCTCAACTAATCTTTATAGATAATTTCTTCAGGGTAACAAAATTCAGAGAGGATACAAGATGAAAAATAGAGTTGTTGTAACACCTAATATATCAGGTCAACAATTTGTTTTCGTAGAGTTTTTTTTTATCCAAGTCACTGTTTAGGGGTATGAGCTGAAGTTTCATTTATTTTCCCTATAGAGATTCACAAAAAGATTTTTTTTTCCCAGAAACTAAGGTATCACCTAACTAGTAATTTCTCCCACAAACTGTTTTCATAACAAGTATGACTCTCAACACCAGCTGTCGCTTGAAATAGCTTTGAATCTTTGTTTTTTTTTTATTCTTGATGCAGGTTGTCTTCTACTGTATAACGCGAAAATCTTTCATTTGCTTTGTTGGATATGAAGTCCAGTGCCCTGAAACGATTGATCTATAGAATTACAATGTGTGTCCACCGTGCATTTTTGCTTATCAGAGCAAGTAATTCTCCATCTGCTCGAACAGTTACATTATCATATCGCGTTGCGTCGGCTAAGTATTCTGTGCAAGTTTTTTGTACCGTCGTTATTCTTTCTTATGTATTTCCGTATGCCTAAGAGGAATTTGATGACGGAATGCCTTTTCGCTTTAAGATACTCATTACTTTTACATTCTTAGATAAGAGAAGCTGTAGGTATATCTGAATGGAAGAGCAGAGGAGAGCTGAATCTTCGGAAGTTGTTAAAAAATTGATTGGAAGAAGTTCTCATGTTTTTTTCTGTAACATGCTAGATTAGGGTATCAGGTTTCGTCTTATTGTGGGAAATCTTTTGAAACATTATTTCTAGCAGTTCAGCAATAACTAGCGCATCTAAAGGGCCCATGGCGAGGAGTAGAAAGGTGGGTAGGGAGTAGGAGAGATAAAGTAAGTGGAAGGAGCCAGTGTTTCAACCAGATTTTTCAAGGTCATTAAACGATATTTACACTTACGGTTTGTTACACATTTTCAGGCGTCGTATCATAATCGTTAAAGAAGGTTGCTTATGATTACATATAACAACAATGTTCATGGACGACATCTAGCTGTATGGTAATAGCATCAAGGAAATAGATACCCTAATCCAAACTGTAAGGATTGTATCTCGGGACATCAGGGTGGATTCTGGAATAGGAAAATATACCCTGGTCAACATACAAAAAGGCAAAGTGACAAGGACTGAAGGGATAAAGCTGCCCGACGGGAATAGCAAACACATAGATGAGACAGGATACAAATACCTGGGAATAATAAAAGGAAAGGATACAAAACACCAAGAGAAGAAGGAACGATCAGGAAAGAGCATATGCAGAGACTTAAGGCGACTCAAGTCAAAACTCAGCGCCGGAAACATGGTGAAAGCCATAAACACATGGGCAGTACCAGTAATCAGGTACAGCGCGGGAGTAGTTGAGTGGACGAAGGTTGAACTCCGCAGCATAGACCAGAAAACTAGGAAACACATGACAATAAACAAAGTGCTACACCCAAGAGCAAATACAGACAGACTGTAGATAACACGAAAGGAAAGAGGGAGAGGCCTACTAAGCACAGAGGACTGTGTCAACATCGAGAGCAGAGCAATGGGGCAATACCTGAAACCCAGCGAAGACGAGTGGCTAAGGAATGCATGGGAAGAATGACTTATAAAAGTAGACGAAGCCTCAGAAATATACAGAGAGAGGAGAATGAAAAACAGAACAGAGTAATGGCACAGCAAACCAATGCACGGACAGTACAGAGACAGACTAAAGAACTGGCCAGCAACGAAACATGACAATGGCTACAGAGGGGAGAACTCAAGAAGGAAACAGGAGTGCTAACAGCGGCACAAGGTCTGGCCCTAAGAACCAGATATGTTCAAAGAACAATAGATGGAAATAACATCTTACCCATCATGCAAGAAGTGCAATATGAAAGACGAGACCATAAACCACATATCAAGCGAATGTTCGGCGCTTGCACAGAACCAGTACAAAAAGGGGTATGATTCAGTAGTAAAAGCCCTCCACTGGAGCCTGTGCAAGAAACACCCGCTAGCTTGCAGTAATGAGTGGTACGAACACCAACCTGAGGGAGTGATAGAAAACGATCAGGCAAAAATCCTTTGAGACTATGGTGTCAGAACAGATAGGGTGATGCGTGCCAATAGACCAAACTTGATGCTGATTGACAAAATCAAGAAGAAAGTATCACTCATTGATGTCGCAGTACCATGGGACACCAGAGTAGATGAGAAAGAAAGAAAAAATTGACAAGCATCAAGACCTAAAAACAGAAATAAGAAGGATGTGGGACATGCCAGTGGAAATTGCACCCATAATCCAGGAACACTGGGCACGATCCCTAGATCCCTGAAAAGGAACCAGGAAAAACTAGATGCCGAAGTAGGTCCAGGACTCATGCAGAAGGGCGTGCTATTAGAAACAGCGCACATAGTGAGGAAAGAGATGGACTCCTAAGGAGGCAGGATGCAGCCCGGAACACCACACTATAAATACCACCCAGTAGATAGAAAAAAAAAAATAATGACTTGAAATTCAAGCTTCCAAAGAATATGGTGTTCATTAGAAAAAAAATAACAGAAGGTAATACGAAACACAGGAAAAAAAAGAGATCAATTATTAGAAAAAATAATTTAACAAATTATTGAATAAATAGATAGCAATGTAAGCAAAATACAAGGAGGATTGTTTTTAGGGTAGTAAACTCATGAGGTTCCAATTGCACACACTAACAATAATAACAATCCTCTTTTATTTTAGATAATTTTGCAGTGTGAACGTTCATGTTTTAGTGACCAAGAAAACTTTTGTCATTGTTGCTCAAGACAAAGGAAAGGTTTGAAGGACGGTGTCGGAATGCCCCTTTCCTTCTCTCCTCCCTCAACTGCGGGCAGTAGTATAATGCAACTTAATAAATATTCCGAACGCTGACCATTTATTGACGGGAAGCCATGTTTATATTCATCTGCAAGCTTGACGACATCCTCTCTTTGGTTACTGGTTACTGTCTTTATTCGCCGATTTATGTATGCATCTGTATAAGTATGTATGTCTGTATGCATGCAAACCGAAACTGGGAGTACGAAGCAAACGTGGTTTTCCGTCGCTTGGAAAAATATTCTTAATACATACTGGTGCACATATGGATATGTATATGTGGCCTCAGCGCTTACAGTTAATTGAGGAATATCAGTATTCATCTTTCAATCTGCCTAAGTGAATTAAACTTCGTGCAAGTCATCAGCTGGCACACCCATTATTAGGAACGAAAGTCAATAAACGTAATCATTTTATTTCTCATTTTTATCCCATGGTCCTCTTCTTTTGTGGACCTGATTTTCTCAGTGACCTCGACTGATCCTATTAGCAGATGACCGTCTTCACGAAAGAATCCCTTCCTCGGTAATGCATATCGTCTCGGTCCACGCATTTCCGTCGAGAAAGGGAAAGGTCGCATGTTCTGTTTGCCCTGAGAAAGGTCCAAGGAGAAATAAAATTCGTTTATTATACATTCCAGAGGAAAGATTAACGGGGTCTCGTACTGTTATTTTCCGAAATTCCATTCCGCGTCGGAATTGGACTTCTGAGATGGACTCCCCGTCAGGAATCAAGGTTGACATGCAAAGGTCCTATAAACCTCGTCCGAAGTCGCCTGCCTCCGGTGGGAGAAGGGCTGGGGTATTCGAGTAAAGTGCGTCCGTCATCGAGAGAACTTGCGTGTTTGTTAATGCCCAGGAAACTCTCCCAAATCTCTTCCTCCGTCTCCTTTAGATCTTTCATTTTTTCGGTTATTTTCTTGATTTATAAACTGAGTTTGTGTAGGAGGGCAATGTGTATCGGGACACCTTTTTTCTTGTAAGATTCTTTTTGTCTTGGTAGCTATCGATCATGGCTCTGAAAAGAATGCAAATTGGAAACAGAAACGGACCAAGTTTTTCAAGAAATCGAATGACAGCTATTGTATTGCATTTTAGTTTTACACTGAAAAAATTGCACTTGAATCATATATTTTTTTATGATTATAACTGTATAAAAGCTAACTAGGAAGGGAATATGTAGAGGGAAAATTTACATACAAGTACATAGTTCATCTAGGAAGTCATTAAAAAGAATATACACCATTCAGCGCCAGTGGCAGTGAATAAAAAAAAAAGATTGCGAAATCTGACAATGTAAAAGGAAAAATATAAGACCTTGGTGGAGGTAATAACGTTTCCTTGGCCCATACCACTCATCGCAAAAAAGAAGAAGAAAAATACGTAACACAAACAAACGAACAGGGACGGAGGAATGCATGACTTTCATGCAACTTCCTTGTTGGAATTTCAGCAATTTCGCAAAATTTCATACCAGTAGCAAGGCTGATTCAGTTCTCAGAATAAGCTCGGCAGTCAGCTATCTTGATTCGACATGGAATGTTCTCTGCTTGTATACACGATAACAAAAGTATGAGCGGAAAAATATGAAGATTATCTTTGTAAATCTTTTCTCGGTAACTGATCTTTTCGAAAGCAACCAAGGCGGTTTCATTCTGTTCTCAGTCCACTTACAAAACTCGACTCCTATTAATGCACAAGTCGTTGAGTTTTGCGATTACTCGAAAACAGGTATCTGTTATTTATTGTATTTTGCGAAATGGAACACAAATGGGCGGACCCCAAAATGAGCCTCACCAAAGAGGGAGCGAGCATTTGTTTTGTGTAACTGAATAGATGAAATAAAGGCCACAGAACCTTGGAAACAAAGAGGAGGGGAGCGCTGCGTTAATGAGCTCTTAGTCGCTAGGCTAGCATGTATTGAGAAGTTATTTACATCGAGGGAAAGCGCTCTGAGGAAAGTTGAAAGGTTATAAATGGTAAAAATAAAACTTTTTTTTTTTTGCATAATGATGGATTTTTTTAATAGCCTAAGCAGGTAAATAAGGGTTCAGTTGCCTCGAAAATATTGTGTGAAATACAGAGAGCAAAATATGAATAACAGAAATATAGAGATATTTTCACCAACATTTTTTATCAAAAAAGTCGGTTAAAGAAAAACTGATATTCAAACCTTTGCGATAATGATCTTACATCGTGTTAGCTAACTTGAGCAAGAATACATTCCTGACGACAAAGATGTTTTACTACTTGCAAGGAGAGCTCAAAGTGACCCTGGCATGTTTCTACGAGCCCACATTCTGAAGCGAGTAGGCAGAGGGTTCATGCGTCACAGATTCACTGGAGCGTTTCCTTAAGTAAGTCTCATGACATTGGCCATTTGGATCTCTTGCGATGATATTTGCAATGAACTTGCTCGCCATGGGAAATATCCCTCGCCCCAATCTTTTCATCGGTAGTGTTTATTTAACTACTTCCATCTCATTTAAATTTTCTGGTGTTCGTTTTGACTGCATATCTGCTCTTGAGAAACATGTTCGGGCTATGTGCAACTGCATAAAAGAATCGGTATATTGAGAAAGGCTTTTGAGATTTTTGAGACCTGTCCATGCTGAGGAAATGTTTACACTACTTTATTCAGTAACGCTTTGAATATTGTTTTATCAACACGCACGCCTTGATTAAATTAATGGAATAAACACTCAAGTTCTGTTAATATGATCTTATCCCCGACCATGCTATTTATTTCTTGTACCTAGTTCACTTAGCTTATTGCGGGTGCCATGTATGTTATTCCATAATTTTGACCATCCTTGCCATTCAGTTCTTACCATATCATACCATCTACCGCATGGGCATTCAGTCTATTTTGACAGTCTTGCCTTTTCTTTCCTTTTTTAGTTTTCTGTAAAAGAAAACTATCGTGCCAGCTTTGTCTGTCCGTCCGCACTTTGTTCTCTCCGCACTTTTTACTGTCCGCCCTCAGATCTTAAAAACTACTGAGGTTAGAGGGCTGCAAATTGGTATGTTGATCATCCACCCTTCACTCATCAAACATACCAAATTGCAGCTCTCAGCCTCAGTAGTTTTTATTCTATTTAAGGTTAAAGTTAGCCATAATAGTGCTTCTGGAAACTATATAGGATAGGCCACCACCGGGCCGTGGTTAAAGTTTCATGGGCCGTGGATCATACACCATTATACCGAGACCACCGAAAGATAGGTCTATTTTCGGCGGGCTTGATTATACGCTGTAACGGCTGTACAGAAGACTCGATTTTTTACTTGTTTTTTTTTTATAGTAGTTTATGCCTGTTGAGACCAAATTATGGAACGATTCTCTAAATCAATCATGAAGAGTCGTTGGAACTTCAGTGTAACCTTGGCGCAAGAGCTTTTTGTTGATCCGACTGACAACAGTCGAACTTTACATATTATTTGTTAATTGTCCTAACTATTTTGCTTCACCCGTCATCTTATTTGTCATTCTTTATTATTTCTCTTATACGTTTCGTTTTACTAATTGATTAGATTTTCCGTAGAGGGTTGCATCCCTACTGGAACTCTTGGGCTTATAACATTTTGCTTTTCCAAACAGGTTTGCAGCATGGCTTATAATAATAATAATAATAATAATAATAATAATAATAATAATAATAATAAATTAACTCTAAATGCAACACTGATCCATGCTTTCCTTATCCAGCACTCCTTAACGACACTATTGTAATTTTTCTTCTCTTCACACACAAAGGCCTCAGTACTGTACTTCAGTGGTGACTAATTTTTTTTTATTTATCAGATGTGTAGCACACCCGCACACGCATAGATAATCGTACACACCCGCACACACATCCATATAAATATATATGTGTGTGTATATATATATATATATATATATATATATATATATATATATATTATATATTAAACACACATATATGTATATATAGTATATATATGTACAGTATGTATATATATATATATATATATATATATATATATATATGTATGTATGTATATATGTATCTATACAGTATGTATCTGCCTGTATGTGTTTGTATATATCCGTTTAATATCGATGGCCTAGACACAATCTGCATATACTGAATATCCGCATTCTGATTTTTCCCATTCTTGTAGACCTAACTCGGAAACCTAGGTTTATCGGAGGTTGAGATGTTTCTCTGAAACCAAGCTTAGCTTCAAGGGCATCTGGTGTATAATGCAGTCGAATTTTGAGAAATTTGCCTTTCGACAAGGTCCACGACATTAAACGAGTAGCATTCATGGAGATTATTCATGGCAATCCCATTATAGGATCGGGGAAGAAATAGCGAACCTTTGTAGATGTGACTTTTTTTTTCGTTTTGACCTTTTGTGTTGCTCAGTAAAGTACAATTAACGTCATATCCTCATCATTCTTTAGAGACGCATTAGTGCTTTTGTTATTATTTAATTCTGATGTTTTCCTCCCTGATTATTATAGTACTATTGCTTACTTTTGAAGATTAACAGACAAAGATTGTGCTGCCATAATTAAGAAAAGGAAGACGATTACATTAGAGAGAAAAATAAGAAAAGGAGAGGTAGTGCGGGAGATGAAAGTCTTTGCGTCTGGAGTCTGATGACTCCCCGAGGGACCCCAGACCGGCCCGGGGCCTTTGGTCAGAGAGGTCTGAATCTGAACCCGACTCCCTCGTTTAATGTTCGCCAGTTGCTGGGCGAGAAGTGAGGTGGGAGGGTTGCGGAAGGTCCCCGCCTCGGCTTCATCTTTATTTCGTTTCACTTTCCACCCGTTTTTCCCTCGTGTTTGTCTTTTGTAAGTGTTTGGATTACGTTTTGTCACTGAAGTCTACAGCTTCAGAGGACTCATTTCGCATGTGTGTTCCAAGGAGAAGTGTTTATGTATTAAAAGTGAATAATATACAGATTATTTCAGTGATCTAGGTGGAAAAAATAGTAGTTCCCTAATAATAACATAGAAAGTGATTAAAATTTGAATTTCAGTAACAGTGATCACAAGCCAAGTTTAGCCAATGGAAGGAGACACTTGCTGGGGCACTGGAGAATGAAATTTCAGTGAGTATTGCTTGTGTACTGCTAGCTTGCCCAAGTTATGAATTCAAGTTTGGTGCTTATAAGGCGTTGTGTAGCCTGCGGTCATGCTGGACTACCCGTGTCCTCGTCCTCTTGCCGAGTCCATGGAACAGTTCGACGTTATTATCGTTATTGCTGGTTTTTTCATCATCCTAGACACAGAATGCATTTTATAGATGTATTATCTCCAAGACAGGGCAGAATATGACAGGTGTCGGTATTTCTTGATGTCTGTCGTTGCCTTTTCAGCTTTTGACCTGGACAAAAGCAAAGACAACTACGTCTTTACAAGATTGTATAGCTGAGGTACCCCGCACTGCCCGGGAATAATACAAGGGTAAAATTGTAGTGGCAGTGTATACAACATGCGTAGCGCCTCCTGCCAATACAAAATGAAGTGAAGGCTTTTTAACTGGGTAAACTAGGCTTAGTCAAAATAGTACTACTTGCCGTACATCGCAACCTTAAAGCTTTCAGTGTCTGTTTCTTTCCGATGAACATTGTTTTTTTGCCTTTTTTGAATTAAAATAAGCTTGTAGCTAGTCTTTTATCTAAGCTGTTTTTTGAGGGAAAACTATTTTAATAAAATATTACGGAATTCCCCACCCCCACCCCCACCCACTTCGCTTCCTCTCCTCCTGATGTTTAAGGGCAATTCGCTTCACGATCTTTCGCAAACTATCATAAAATACGCCAATATAGTAATTTAACGCTGAATATGAATGAGGAAGCTTCGTTACTAAAGAGTTATATGTAGGCTGTATATGGTAGAAAAATTTTCCATTTCATCATTATTTATTTTAGTTTAAAACGTAACTATGGGTGGCATATTTCATGTGAAATTTCATGCCAACCGATTAAAATGGTTTTAATGAAATTTCTATAGACCTACGTAACAAACCCGTGTAACTAACAAGGGGAAAAAGAGAGATCTGTAATGCAACCAGTTGCTAGCATTTTGAATAAAACACAGGGCCCTATGGCAAACAACAGCGTTTTGTTGATCTGGAAATACGGTGGTTGATCATTTACAATGTGAATGACACGCCAGTTACGTTTCATGAAGTTTTCCTCTGGCAAACGAACGTTTCTGTCCAGCTTAGAGTAGTTTTAGTTCATCTGTTAGGGGATTCGTTATGCCTCATATCAAAAGACCTTTTACCTGAATGACTCTTTGTGTCAGCCAGATCAAAGCGGTACGATACATTGATCAGCCTGCATGGCCTATGTTCAGCGCACGATATATATAGAGAGAACTAGTCACAAAGGAACTGTTTACGCAACGTGTGCATTGTTTTGGTTGTAATTTCCATTAATAAATTTGCCTGGCATGTAGGCTCAATAACGGCCTCTTTTTCCTGAAGATTATGAATAAATCCGGCAATATGGTACCAAGCAAGTTGCACAAGAAATAGACCTTTGGGTACCCCGTCGCCCTTGATAAAATTATATATATTGCATTTAATGAGAACAATCTTGAGTTTATATTCCTTTGACTTGTTCGCATAAGATACAGGTAGAGAGCATTTTTAACGGCTCTACCTATGCAGTATCACCCTCTGGAAGGCCTTAAGACAGCCTTCCTCAATTAAGCGTTTATTCTTGGGGAGCATGCTGGGATCCTGATGTTAGGGTCTTTAGGCTTCTTTAGGCTTAAGTTAACAGTCATCAGTAACCAAGGCCCCTAAGACGTGATGATCTCCCATTGAAGACAATTATATGGTGTATGTATTATCTTGGTTTTAGTAATCTGGAAGTCTTTCCACTTTCATAAATCATTAATGATAATGTGTGATGGCATAGAATGTTCATATACGTATGACATGTTACTTCTTGAATTGTATATGCTGGAAAGGGTCTGCAGTGGTTATGCTACGTAGTGAGAGATTTTGCTTCGCCTTTCTTGTCTACCGTACTTTATTTTTTTCCTCGTTCTCTTCCGTGCGTGTCCTGTTAGCTGGCTTATTCTATTCCTCTGAGCCCTAAGCTTTATGGTAGATGCTCTACACGTGGGCTGGTTAGCGTAACTATTTTGCGAGAAAAGATTATTCATTTATCTTGACAAGCACTTATTTGTTGAATGCTTCATATTAAGAGACTGAGAATCGGGATTACGAATGACGATTGCAATTGTCGTCTTTCCAGAACTATTTGTGAGAGTGTAATATTTTAAGTGCTATTGATTTGGCTTCCCTGATATTTAAGGGAAGAGGCGAGCCTTTTCTGTTTCACTTTTAGAGTTTTTTTAAGTTGTTCATTTGTAATCAAAATTGGCTTAACTTTTTTTTATGGATGAAAGGATTTTTATTCATATATATCTTTGTGTGAGTTGAAGCTTTTACGTGAATAATTTGAAGGTTATAGCCTATAGGGCCGTAGACCCTCGTTTTGTGTCGAAGTGCAACATTCAAATGAAGCACTTCAAATAAGGCAGGTATTGCGGTTGGGTAAGGTAAAAATCACCTACAAGCAGTGCTTTTTACATTGTATTTGTTTACCCATTTAATCTTGCAGCATTATAAATTTCGCAAGCAGTAAATATTGTTGAAAGCCCGCGAAATACATACTGTTTTTGCGTTTGTAACAGAAAACAAATGAAGTGAAGGAGACGTGCCTGTAAAACCAATAATCAATGAACCTTGAGAGATAAAGAGTTTTAAAAATAAGAATTATTGCGTGTATGTTTTTGCACAGGTAAAAGTTTCCCTTATTTCATCCTTCCGCAGACCATCGACTCAATTCCATGGCCACCCAGAAGTCCGTGATTTTCACGTCTTTTGAAAGTTGCCATTGTCTCTTTACTTATTTCAGGCACTGATAACCATTGATGTTACGATGTCAGATAGGACTAAATAGAATTTAGCATTATATGATATTCATATTTAAGCGTGACCTCGGTGTAATGACCTCGACTTTTTTTTATGGAATTGGGGGATCTTCTCTACCGAAATGGTAGATAAGTGGCCATTTTTGCAGTTCAGCAGGCCATTTTCGTAATTCCCCTGTTGGTTTCTAAATCCTGATGTTAAACGTATATATAGACTTTTATACTGCTTGCGTACCGAAGGGTTTTCTTATAATATCTAGTAATATAATATATATATATATATATATATATATATATATATATATATATATATAGGAAGAGTTAGTAGGATGGGAATGCACGAAGCAAGCTTGAAGTATAGAGGTAAATGGCGGTAAGTGTTGGTGTTGGACGCTTTGCTCATGAGTTTTCTTGGTGGTTATATAAAACGCATGGTGTTATGGAAGTTTTTTGCACCGGTATTCATTCGAGATTCCCCAGTTACTATTGCCTTCTCTTTAGCCACCTTTAATGATGAATATATATGTGGCTATATATTATATATATACACAAATTATATATATGCATATATATGTGTATACATATATCACAAATATTAAGCCACAGATATCGTATAATATCGAATTCCCTATATCTTGAGGATAAGTCCAAGAGAATGAATTATGCCGGCGCAGAAGCTCATATCAGCTATAATCCGTGTTATGTGAGAATTAATCTCAAGGTACAGTATAGGGAATTCAATATTGAACGATATTTGTGGCCTAATATTTGTGAATAAAAAGAGAAAGCCACGTTCTTGCAAGTGACAAAAATGTTCTGTATAATCTAGTTTAACACGACCCAGTTTTATCCTTTTCCATATGTTCTTTAGAGAATTGTGTGCGTTATTTAATTGTTTTGTGATATACCTTACCTGCCATTTAACTATATGACTGGTAAGGTACATTTTGCAAGGCCTGTATGAAATCCACTTCACGGAGCACTTGTAGCATGCGTTTTTACTTCTCCAAATCGTAATTTGGATACCAGCAACCATTAAGGATTACACATAATCTTAGGTTGTTGATTTGATGCGACTATTGCAGTGATTTTCACCACTTTCTCTCTCTCTCTCTCTCTCTCTCTCTCTCTCTCTCTCTCTCTCTCTCTCTCTCTCTCTCTCTCTCTCTCGTGTTTGTCGCGCCCGTTAAGGGGAAACTAATTATACGCAGTTATGACTTTTTGTCAGTTGCTCCATGCTCATTGGAAGCAGTGATGTGGCAAGCATTTGTTTTTACCACAGTTTTTTATTTTTTTTATTTTTTTGCAAGTGTCATCGATATCCAAAACTGGTCTGCGTTCGCTTTAAGCCAAATGAGTTCAGCAAGTAAGATACTGGTTGCTTATGATGAAAAAGATTACAAGATACCGATACCAGTAAATGCTTTCGGGACTGCATCTTAAGGATACTGGTTTGTTGCGACGGCAGACAAGAACGCTGCATTAAGCGTGAAGAAATGAAGAGAGCTAGACGCATATCATCAATCACTGCCTATGACAAGCAAGTGTAAGAAACCGTGATATGATTCAGCAGAACAGGCAAATAATAAAAAAAAAAAAACTGTTCAGTGGGGGGTGGCTTACCATTAGTAAATTAGTCAATGTTTCTCACATGAAATCAGACGAAGCTTTCGTCATGCTATTAAAATGTTTCAAATGTGTTCGAATTGCGTAAAGTAAGTGTAAGTGTATCCACCGGTAGCGTTTTTATCACCAGTTGTATCACTTGTGATGCTTTTCTGGAAGAAGCGTTCTCGGAGGCGATACTTGGATCCACCTCCTTGTGCTGGTAAGTGCCAGAAAATTAATTGTCTGTCAAGAACGAGAAACCTCACCGTCAGCCGCGGGGGAGCGACGACTCGTCCTGTTGGTGAGGGTAGATGGGCCATGGGCATGGGGCTGCCAACCTTATCGCTTGTTTAAATATAATACTTAGAAACCGAAAAGTAGCACCTTGTGGAGCCACGCTTTTCTGGGTGAAACGCTGGGGGCGGAAAAGAGAAAAGAAAGATTTAACTCAGTTCCTTTGGAAGTGGGAACTTTATGCTATGGTTGTGCAATTAGCTTTCACTTAAAGGCCTACAGATATCCCATGAAAGTAACTTTTCGTTTTTATTAATTTTTATTATTGCTGCCATTGTAAAATCAGATACGTGATAGGCATACTGATCTTGTGAATACTTGTCTATCATCCCTCTGAATAAACATTAGGCTTAGGAGATCGTTGGAGTAATAAGGCAGCCTACCTGACCTAGATAAAATAAAGTTATTCAGAAGACTGAACGTTTTATAGTTAACAGTTTAAACCTTAGACTAACACTGTGTAGCCTATATACATCTCGACTATGGATTGATCTTATATTTTTCAATTTGAGTAAATTAGTGAGAAATCTTCCAAAAACTCAGTCTTTCCTGCTTGTGCATTTGGCATGTCGGTTATATATGTACTTATATACACACGTTTAATATATATATATTATATATATACATATATACTATATATATATATATATATATATATATATATATATATATATATATATATATATTATGTATGTATGTATGTATGTAAATGGTACATATATAATCGACATCCTATATGCACAAGCAGGAAGACTGAGTTTATGATTTATAATACACACGTGTATATATATATATATATATATATATATATATATATATATATATATATATATATATATATATATATATATAGCTCTATACATTCAGCTTTCATTTTATGAAAAAGGAATATACTCTCATATTGCTATGTAATTAGATACAGCTTCCACAATTTAACTAACAGTCCAAGTTCGCTAACGTCGTTAATTTTTACGACATTTAATGGCCTGAATAATTAGCTGGAGTTCATAGGTGAAATGCAGCTTGCATAGGAATCCGTACCACCTGGAGGCGTGACGTCCTTAGGGTTACGCCTGAACCCGCTTAACCTCCGATTACCATAGGCTGACGAACTCTCCTGACTAGATTTTAATATTTCTTATGTCATTTTTATCCGTGGGGTCAGTAGAAGGCCACCTGTTATTGCTCGCAGTTGAGTACTGTTATGCAGTTCATGGACGGCCTAGCAGAAGTTTGCGCATAGGATTTTCGTCACTTTTCGTCCTACTTTAGGATGAACAAAGTATTAGTTAGCGTCAGTTTCTGAGAACTCAAAATATACTGTATATCTTTACATAATAGTACCGTACTAGTCAAGGGTGTGTTAGCTGCACTGGCATTGTCATTTGTAACACAGCCCTTGAAATGATGTCATGTCTTCAAGTGTCTTGGCGTTTTGGCTCGGTCCTCACCTAGAACGTTCCCTAGTAGAAAATATGCCCCGTTTAGACATTTTTAAAGCATTTTCTTCAGAGGGCCAGAGCGTTCTCTCTCTCTTTCTCTCTCTTTAGATTTTTAATAATCGTTATTTAATATATACTGAATGACTGGAATTTTTGTCGTTTTTATTGGTTGCCTTTCATAACTCTTTGTTAAGAGTTATGTGACCGGATTTGATTCATAAGAATTAAATGTCCCAGTAGCATTAAGGCGCTATATTTATAAAAATAAAAACATTAGCATTACGGCACTACATTTATGAAAAATAACTCCCATCCAGTTGACTCTCGGCTCTCTGTTCTCTCTCTCTAGTCCCAAGCCTGGGTAGCTTGAAAGAGGAGGGATGTGGGCTGGGTTCGCAGCCGTACTTTGTAGGTACTCCAACAGTTATCGAATCTCAAGCCATTAAAGAGAAACACAATAAACATTTGAAAGGTGGTCTTAAAACTGACATTCTGAAGAGGATTAAATGGCGCCCCTTCAGCCTAGCCCAGTGGGCCACTTGGAATATAGTACCGGTAGGTTGCGTCAAGTTAACCGCACCCTCCCTTCCTGTAAGGCTGCATCCACCCTTCCTCTGCGATGCATTGACACTTACTCTCGCCACTTTTTAGTGTTTAATTAGTCATTAGTGTTGTGGTGATTTGCTCTTCGTTGTAACTTAAAGTTGACTACCCTGAGATTTAAGTAACGTTAAGCATTTTACTAATTAGTCGTAAAAATTAGAAATGAGACGCAAATTAAAGTATTAAAATGGTATTCGATCGTTTACTGCATTGGTTAGTTATAGAATTTTGCGTTGGGCGCCATCGAGGCTCTTCTCTTTATACATGAAAATTTCTGGAAGAAGGAAATTCAGATTTTAATGAAATGAATTGTAAAAGTGGAGAGACCCCGAAATACTGTCGAAACTGGCTGGCTATCTCTCTCTTTCTCTTTCTCTCGCTTTTAACCGGAAGGCGGTGGCAAGTAACTCCGCCTCTTCCTTCCTTCCGAGTCCTTTTGAAAGAAAGGAGCGAAGAGGAACGGTGGGTGTAGGGGTGGCGGGAAGGGAAATGTATCCGCCAGTCTGGGACAATCCCTCTTAATATTCCACTTCCACTTTTACTCGTTATTCCGCGTTAATTGTTGACTGCATTTGTATGAAATACCCTGGTAGGCTGCTGTATATACCATATGCGCCTGTACATATCAGGATCTCTTTGTTTGCTGGGACAAAAAAAAAAAAAGCATTCCTCCCCACCTGAATGTTAGGCACATTCTGTCAATGGCTATTTAGCCTAAACGAGAGTCAACAATTCCCTCCTTCGTACACGAAGCATTCGGCCGGGCTATGTTTTCTTTCCGTACAATGCGAAAATCGTGAACACGAACGACACTTATTTTTACTATTATGCCGCTTCTTGCCACACTTTAAGCTCCGAGAGTCCTTGGTTACCTGATGCGGTAGAATGCGCGGTTCCTTTAGGAGTCTCCTCTGCTATCACGAGATTTAGAGGTTACTTATTTGCCTAGGGAAGGCTACGAATGAAGAGGTTTTGAGAAATAGGAATTGACACTTCCAACCCTAATTTGGCTTTCATTCGGCTTGGTAAGAATACTCTGATACCTGACAAGATACAAAGGTATACAGTTGAATACAGTTGTGTAGAAAGAGGAAAAAATTAGCTTTTGATAGTCTATTGCATATCAGGAACCGTTTACAGCTACTTTGCAGTTTGTGATTTCTAAGATTTACCATTTTATACATGCGTAATCCTAACAATTGAACGTCTGTCATCGTTAAATGAATATTTCGTTTTTAAATTAGCTTATAATAGTTTTTATTCATATATTTTTTTCGTGAAGCAGTTGCTATTAAGATGAAATACTTAGTATTTTCTTTCATGTCAACGAACTGAAGGAATATGCGTATAATGTAAGGCGGAAATACGCATAGCTACGTGCCTTTTCTCTCAGTACGTTATTTAATTACTGCACTGAGCTCATGATCTTACGCTTTTATTTGCGCATAGCGTAAACCCCGTGGATGCCTACTATCAGTGCATAAGACACGTAACAAAATGCAATGTAAATTCTCGGCTTCTCTCCTTTTGTCCTTATTTATTTTTTTTCTTTGCGAAACACCATCGGTTACTAGGTGTGTATGTGCGGGTGAGTTTGGTAAACACCCGCGGCCTTTGACTTTCAGAGATGTGAATAATCGACTGCGTTGAACTCGAGCCATCATCATCATCACGTTCTTCATCCAGAGACGGATTGCATTGTCGACCTTTCATCCGTCGAGTAGTCGATGGTTTGCATAGCTAATCACTTCCTGAAAGGGCCAAGAAACTAACGCGGAGTCAATGAAAACGCCCCGTTAGTCTGTCAGTTTGAACATCTCATAGCCAGCGTGTTCTTTTGTTTTCCTCTCTCGGACTCTTATTGATTCAGCCCCAATGGCTAATATGCTCTTCGAGGATTGTTGTGGCGGGAGGGAGGACGAGGAACAGGCAACTTCGGGATGGGCGTGTTTTGGGGTGACTGCCCTACAGGTTTGACTTTTGGGGGGGAGGGGGATTCGTTATCGAAAGGGCTGGCTGGCTGGCGGACGCACGCCCATATTGCATTTACTGTGCCTCCCACCGCCCACCATTACCATCCAAGGATAGAATAAGTTCGAGTCTTGATCACGACGCGAGTCTTTATGCTTCTCTCACACCTGGTCTTGTGCATCCGGTGGGAAGAAGAGACAGGTGATGGGCGATTCAGGATGATCATTCAAGACCGTATTATTGGGCTTCTCTCTCTCTCTCTCTCTCTCTCTCTCTCTCTCTCTCTCTCTCTCTCTCTCTCTCTCTCTCTCTCTCTCTCTCTCTCTGTGTGTGTGTGTGTGTGGGCGTAAGTACGTATATTATGATTTTTAGAAACCAATATATTTTTGACTTTGGTTCCCTTTGAATTATTTTCCTTATCTATGATGTGCAGAAAGATAGCATATCTCATCCTTTATAATTATATGAGCTATAATGAAACTCTTCTTACCCTGACATACTGTTTGCACAGAAAAACAATGTTTCTTTGGTAATTCGAAAGAATATATTTTCCCATGCGAACATAAATGTTACTTTTAAATAATTTAGAAGTATTTGACCTCTTGTTCCTAAACTGAAGAACCTTAAATGTAATGAGAAAGAGAACTTACTGACGGATTAGAATTGAGTTATGTATTTGACGAACATGCGTATACTCGATGCATATGTCATAGTTCGAATGCGGTCACGAAAATGAAGAAAAAACAAATGCAGAAAAAACATATATTACCTGAGATAGAAAGAGGTGGGCGGGAGATCAGGATCGGTAAACGTGGTAAGTGATGAGTGATATTATTGTAATAGTGGTCGATAGAAAAGGTATAGCTTTCGTATGCAGCCATCTAAGACAAATGCATGTAGAGTCATCGGCGATTTCACAAACGAAGATGGAAGGAAGTTTTATCTTACACCTTTGCGTCTGTGTGTGTGTGTGTGTTATCTGAATATCTCCAAAAAGGAAGGCTTGAATTTTATGATATTCTGTGATTGCTTTCATCAGTCGACCCTCTTAGAGATCATTTAAGTTTTGGGGAGAAAGCGGCTGAGGGTTCAGGAAATGTCCTACCACGAAAGGCTTCACTCCCTTTTCGGGGCGAAATGAAGACTGGGGGAAGGCACGAGGAAGAATATGGCCATGGGAAACGAGTGGGAAAGGGATCTGAGAACCATGAGGGGAACAGACATAAACGAGGATGAGTCGACTGAAAAAGATTCTTTTCAACCGACTTTTCCCTTTGCTGCCGAGGCCTCGATTCTTTCCTCTCGTTTGTTCTGGAGGCCTTTGTCGCTTTAAGTATCTTCTATCCCTTGCAACCAGTCTTTCTCTTCTTTCTCTCTTTCTCTGACTCTCTCGCTCTTTCTCGCTTGGTGCCGATGAACCTTTGATGAGGCCACGCCAGTTGGGCAAACTGTTTAATCAATCGGCCTCTCGCTTGGGAATATCTCCTTCGTCGTACTGTAATTCCAACTGGAAGCTGTATGTTGCCCGTAATCTATCTAGAGTTAGTATGGTGTCATCAAAATAGTTTATGATGAAACCTCAGGAAGTTTTAGCTGAAGCATAGATATTTTATATTTTTTTATTCGATGCAGATAGTTTCAGTATATTGCATAAATTGCTGGATTATGGTATTCTTTATTCTTCCATTTTTTCTTCTCTCGCTTCTTTTCTTTGTTAAAGCGGTGTGTTAAAAATTCTTCCAAAGGAATTGGTTGTGGAGAGAGAGAGAGAGAGAGAGAGAGAGAGAGAGAGAGAGAGAGCCAATTCAAAGGGTAGTCTAGCGTGGATCTCACACTTGAGTCGTCGAGAGAGGATAACTGTAGAATGTGTTCTCGGAAATACATATAGAGCTGTTGTGGCCCCACCCTTGTTACTGAACACTACACACTGATAGCAGAGTCTCTCCCCGGGAAGAGGTGGGTTGTGGTGGGGGGAGCTTGGAGCTTGTTTGTTGGTTGGCCTCTAACTGCTTAGCTGTCCAACTTCTTGAATTTTACTTTGTTGCACCCATTTATTTCAATCCTACTAGTGCGTCCTCTGTAGTTTAGAAATGTGACTTGGTGGTTTCGTAAAACTACTTTTCGTTAATAATGAGCTGAGGTTCTAACCCCACTGAACCTTGAAATTTAAAATGTATCTTGCATTAATACAATCGTCATAATAAGCGTAAGGGTCCATGACATTTAGTAACTAATAATATAACGCTGTTTTATTCTTTTCAGTATTCTACAAAAAAAAAAAAACTTATGTAATTATTATTGTTATAACAAAAAAAAAAAAACCTGCAATCCTTGTTGGAAAATCAGAATGCTGTGAGCCTAAGTGACTCAGTAGGGAAGGCAACCCATTGCGGAGAAAGAAATAGGCAAGTAAAGCGTAAACTATAAAAGGAAATAAGGAGAAAATGATAAATATATTATTATTAAGACTTGGGTCTGACGATTCAACAAAAAGCATTTGAACCAAGATTAAATTTCTGAGGTTTTAGTGATTCAATTACGGGACTAAGAATATCATTCCACGGTTTGGACACGGCAGGAATTAAACTTCTAGAAAAGTGTTCGGTTCTGAACCTCACATAAGAAAAGGCCTTTCTCAGAAGCAAGGGATACTGAGTATCCTACAACGTGGTCTAGTATGGGAAGAACCTTTGCATTCATGCAAAGAATGACCAGAATTATGAACGAATTTATACAGCATCCACGGTGTGCTAATTGAAAGACGGTGCTAGAGAATAATACTAAGATCTGCGATAAGAAATTGAAGAGAAGTCAAGGTTTGGTCCAACTGTTTAAGATGCGAGTCAGCGGCTGGAGATCATGAATCAGCCTATGTGTGTTTGTGTCCTTGGAGATTCAAACGATAACAGTAAATAAAGTGTATTATTTATTTTTTATAGTACGGCATTGGACAGAAAATCACAGAGGACACTAGATTGTTACGAAATATTTATTGTGCTAACTAAATTAAACAATAGTTTTTCTTATACGGCACGTTTCTTAGTAAAACTCTCACTCTTTTATTTTATATATTAAAAAAGACATTGTTTATCAGTCTCAAGGTTTTTACTTGATACAAATATTTTACCACAAACTTTGAGATTGCTTACAGTTTCGTAAGAATATTCTGTTATAACTGCATTTTAGAATTAAGAAAGTTCAGAACCAGTAAACAAAAACGAAATATATTGTTTTGGCCCAGTGCATGATTTGGTCCAGTGCATGATATAGGGGTTGTGATGCAAGTTCAATTTTCGATATCAAATAGTTGATGACTCCAGTAGTCCCCACCAAGCCTCTTATACTCTGCAACACCTTACCACACCAACGGGCCGCCCTAAGCTAAGGAGACCCGGGTGTCATAGGGAGCTTAATCTAAGACCATCCAACCAGTCTTAGAGGATTTTCAACCACCTAGTCTGGCAGCACGATGATGAACGGCCAGAATGTTCTGTTCGCTAAGATGTTTATCACTGTCAATATTCAAATGTGTTATTGTTCATTTGAACCCTAGCTTGCAGAGAACAATGATGTGGCAAAATATGATGTTCTTTTTACACATCACAAAGCGATGGGGGCTGTTCCTCCCTCTAGGGCTTACGCTCGAGTATGTTATGCAATTAATGATGCAGCTTTTTTTATTTATGTATTTATTTATGCATTATATGTTTATTTGCTTATTTATTTATTTTTCGGAAGACAATAAGTTCCTCGAGAGCAAAGGCGGGTCACGAGAACTCGTTTTTCTGGCGTCCTAACATCTTGCCTCCCAGCTTTACAACCAGTAGCCAAAGATTTCGTCTATTTAACATTTTTGAATATTGGTATGACATTAGTTAAGGTGATTTCACACGGGCACAAACTAATGCAAGTGGAACGTAAGCTGTTTGGTGAGAAGTTTACAGGATCGTGTGACACCACCTCCAGATGTTTATAAATAGTTTTTTCCTTCTTTTTCATGACTTGCGTGATGCATGGTCATCGATTAAGGCTTAGCCATTTTTTTGTCTCTCTCTCTCCTGACCCTGAGGTTATGGTACACTGTGGGAAGTTGGTTTTCGGTGCAGGAGAGTGCGTTACATTGCTCTGATACTTTTTGATATTTTAGGTCTTCTCGAAAGATTCTTAAAAGACATTTTTTTTATTGGTGTCTAAACGCTAAGTTTTCCCGTGGTTCTTCAGTCATGAATATGGATTACTGAGACTTCCCTTGTCGAAGTCCTGCTTTTTTCTACTCTCTCTCTCTCTCTCTCTCTCTCTCTCTCGTCGAAGTCTCTCTCTCTCGTCGAAGTACTGTTTCTGTATTCTCTCTTCTCTTCTCTCTTCTTTCTTCTCTCTCTCTCTCTCTCTCTCTCTCTCTCTCAGCTGCAACCACAGCGGTCTGATAGCATCTGGGTACCTAGTTCGTTGTTCAGCTCAACAGAAGCATATTGGATTTTTGGGAACGAACCCATGTGGTACGTTCTTGTCCTGTTCTAGAATTTAACGTTGGTCGTTAGTTGTTATAAGAGAGAGAGAGAGAGAGAGAGAGAGAGAGAGAGAGAGAGAGAGATAATGAATATATGCGGTTCCATCCAAGTAGACGATAGCATTACCTTGGCGAGGCCCTCCCGTTTTTAATTATGATGTGGTTTTTATATTGGGAGAACTGAATATCACTTTCCGTTAATTTTCCTCTCGCTCTTCTCCAGAGAGAGAGAGAGAGAGAGAGAGAGAGAGAGAGAGAGAGAGAGAGAGAGAGAGAGAGCGAGCGCATTCTCTAGGAACTAGCGATCGTTGTGCAATGATGCATTAAATCAAGGCTTGCACTGAGACTTGTTTTGAACTGAACGTGTCCAAGCTTAAATCTGATGATGAACCGAGGTCGACAGTTGGTCCGGGATGGCAGAGAGACGGTCATTATGAATGAATCACGCCATTTCTTATCGGTTGAGATTTATCGCTCCACATTTGATTTGGTGCACATAAGTAGATCATGACAGAAACCTATTTATACTCTCGGGTGTTTTCACTGACTGTCACTGTGTGTGTGTGTGTGTGAGAGAGAGAGAGAGTGAGAGTGGTGCTTTCACTGAGAGGTAATGTTAATGCTTTCATTGAGAGAGAGAAGAGAGAGAGAGAGAGAGAGAGAGAGAGAGAGAGAGAGAATAAATATAATGTATCAAAAGACTGACGAATATAATTAATGAATGATTGACTGGTGTTATTGTAATATAGGTCATTATTGTCTGACAAACATCTGATATATGGCGAGCAAATTATAAAGAAAAATCCTCATAGCTGTTTAAAAAATATACATATAGGTATTCAGGTTGTCAAGCGTACCATGCAATAATGTTAAGAATAACCAAAACACCTGGAAACGTTAGACCCTTACAATGAAAATTCAGTTCTACGCTTGATAGGACATCTTCAGCAGCAAATTCAAAAACAACATTAGATGCAGGGAAAACAAAGCTCCTCTCTTAGGACACTCGGGCAGGAGATAACTACAATTTTCTTCGGTTCCTAGAAGTAAAGAGATCCTCTGAAGTCCCCATCACCGGGGGATACATCCTGACAGTTCGGGCGACTAAGCAATCATTACAAAATGGCTGGGTTTGAACAGCAATCGAGAAAGCCATTTGTTATATGGGTGTGACCGATTCTGAGGCTTTCCAGTCTAAGAATCCCGTATATCTGGATGTGACTACAATTCGTCGAGAAATGTAACGCCGTAAATTGTTTCTCTTTTTCTGGTTACTGCTAACTAAACTTGTGAGAATTCTGAAGCTTTACAGACGAATCCCGCATATCTGGATGTGAATGCAGTTCCTTGAGAAATGTAACGCAGTAAATTGTTTCTATTTTTCTGGTTACTGCTAACTAAACTTGTGAGAATTCTGAAGCTTTACAGGAGAATCCCGCATAGCTGGATGTGAATACACTTCCTTGAGAAATGTAACGCAGTAAAGTGTTTTTATTTTTCTGGTTTCTGCCAACTAAACTTGTGAGAATTCTGAAGCTTTACAGATGAATCCCGCATATCTGGATGTGAATACAGTTACTTGAGAAATGTAACGCAGTAAAGTGTTTTTATTTTTCTGGTTTTCTGCCAACTAAGCTTGTGAGAATTCTGAGGCTTTACAGATGAATCCCGCATATCTGGATGTGAATACAGTTACTTGAGAAATGTAACGCAGTAAATTGTTTCTATTTTTCTGGTTACTGCTAACTAAACTTGTGAGAATTCTGAGGCTTTACAGACGAATCCCACATATCTGCATGTGAATACAGTTCCTTGAGAAATGTAACGCAGTAAATTGTTTCTATTTTTCTGGTTACTGCTAACTAAGCTTGTGAAAATTCTGAAGCTTTACAGGAGAATCCCGCATATCTGGACGTGAATACAGTTCCTTGAGAAATATAACGCAGTAAATTCTGTTATTTTTTTGGTTACCGCCAACTTAACTTGTGAGGAAGATGAGAATAAAGCACAGCTTGAGTTGCTTATAGTAATCAAGCATTTTTCAGCAACACACGCAGATGACCAGAGGAGAGATGAGTCTTGGTTTTATAGAATTAGGACTCCAGAGGGACGGAGATAGTTCCCAAATGTAAATAGAAAAATTACCGGTCATTGAACCGTATTCTCGCTTATCAGGGGCATGCTATTGCTAAGTCCATTTCGTGATCTTTACAAGAGGTCGTGTATTTGTTTTTACTGTGAACTGGACTAAATATGAAGGACTGAATTTTCCTTGTCTTAAGACTTAGAGAGAAGTGCTTAATGGACTCTGGGGTGGAAATACGCAAATACATGTATATATATATCTGTATCTGTGTATGTGTATATGTATGTATGTATATATATGTATATATATACTGTATGTATTTATGTATAAATGCCACAGATATTAAGCCTCAAATGTCGTCCAATATCCAGTTCACTATACCCAGTAACAACTTACACCCAAGGGGAATTATAATTGATAAGATTCGAACCGTTGGCTGGATTTGGAAATAATGATAGGCAGTGACTTGTATCACTCAATCATCAGTTATACACACACACATATATATTATGCGTATATACAATATATACAATATATATATATATATATATATATATATATATATATATATATATATATATATATATATATATATATATATATAATCATAGAAGCTCTGACGACTTTAAAGTAACGTGGAGAAGAATAAGTGGAAGGTCAGTGGAGAGTAGTATTATCATGTTAATGGTAGTAAGAGTTGGAATGACAGAACGTTTTGGGATTCAGCTAAAGGGCAGCAATTTACCAATTAACTTCAGCAAAAATGAAAGTAAAAAAAGAGGGCTAGATTAAACCACAGCAACGATGATAAAGTAGACGAAAACTTGATCCAGCTTTCAGAGAATGTATGAAATCACTCTGTGGTCTGATCTTTTTGCCAAATATTTTCATATATACCTAAAATATATCAAGAGCGAAGGAAAGGCAATATCCAAATCTCCAGTGACACGAAAATGTTAGGACCAGTAATTACCAGTAAATTACCTTTGCACAATTATTCACACTAATAAAAAAAAAAGTTTTGATCATCATATTTTTCTGTGACGAGCCTCATCCCAACTCCGAGAAGGTACAGCCATATTCACAGTAAAAGCAGTATAGGCCTAACAGCTATCTCGAAGTCATCCTTTTTAGAACCAGCTGAACAAGAACCCTGTAAGATTTGGGGTGAACCAAGAAGGCGTTTCGTTGAGAGAAAGCCTCCGCAGCTCCTCCACCCTTATGCTCTGGATCAGTTGCTTCGTATCGTATGGAACCGCTAGCCAGCCCATGAAATTCGTTTAATTTTTACAGTATATTTTCATTACGTTTCGTGTTCTTCTTTCGTGTGGCTTTATCATAAATGACGTTCTTCAAGAAAAGAATTGTTCTCCTTCCTTCATCATCCAACTGCCATCCGAATTTCATCGCAGTCTTTGTCGTGCTTGTCGAGTTTTCGTGGCCACAAATAAACAAACAAAGATGAGGCGAAAACAATAACCTCCCAACTTGGCTGGCGGAGTTAACAATTGAGATGAATCATGATAATTTTATTAACCACCTCCTCCTAAAGTCAAGGATGAATGCCACCAGTCTCCGAGGCTTTGTAGCTACGACTTGGAGATGTATTAATAAGAGCTTCGGACATTCTGCAAATGCAGATGAAGAGTGGAGGGAGGACTGGCTTGCATTGAAATAAATGTCTTTATTTACTTAACGCAAATGTAGTATCGTTGCATGGCTATAGTGAAGTAAGTTACAGTTTTTATTTCCTGAAATAATCGTATGAGATTAGCTTTATTCATGTTGATAGTTTATCAATAATGTCTTGGCACTTCGAGTATGTCGAAACAAAAAAGCAGATGTAGGTTCCAGGTAAAACAACTGAGCCAAACAGTCTGCATAATAAAACCCTTGTTGAAAGTTAATCTTCACCGTTGCGTGACTGAAAATGGCATTATAATTCACTGTTGTGACTACTGAAGACTCCACTGCGCGCATCTGGTTGAAAGCTGTTATATTGTTTCTCAGCTCCATTGATTTTTGTGTACTAAATTCAGTTTAAATATACATTTTGCGTTTTGGCAGTTATTTAAAAGGAATAGTAATATATTGTTCCATCTTTACCATTTTATTTTTAGGTACCCTCACTGTCAAAAAATTTGGTTTAAAAAAATGGAAGCCTCACACGATCCAATGAAACCTAGAGTTAAAGGCATTTTGTTACAGAGAGCTTGGTCAAAGTACTGTGCAGCTGGCAGGTGGGCTAAAGGTGGACGGGACGTGAAATTTCAAGTAGGGGTTACAGCGACAATTTGTTGCCCAGGGACATCAAAGGATAGAGAATAGAGTTATCAGTACCCCAGTAAAAAATAAGGTTGCTGGCTCATTCAAGGTGTTTGACGGTGTTCTGGACTGATGAAATTGGACGAATTGCTGTCAGTGCTGGTGGTGCCCTGGCACTCTGGAGTAAATTAAGAGTCCTGCATTAAGAACCTTCTTAGCAGTAACCTGAAGTTGCCGCAGTAAATGAGGCATTGAGCAGAAGAGTTTACTTATAGATTGTGAGATTTTCAAGGACAATGCCAAATGAAAAAGAAAAAGTAGTAGAATGCAGAACATAACTTGAGTCCCATGACATCGTTATCGCATTCATAGCTTCGTTAGTTTTGCAATGAGATTCTAATCTTATCTTTTAGGCATGATCGCCTATTCATACCATGCATTCTTGTCATATCTAGACTGCTCATAACCTTGCGTTATATGTTGTTTTTATTTGTAATCATTTCCCTTTATTAAAAAAGTACAAAAATTGATAGTTAAGAAACGTAATCAGACTGTTTTCGAGGTCAGGATAGAGGAAACTATAGTTTTCTCACCCCAGTGATTAGTTTGTATATGAGGATATGTAGGATTGACTATAACCAATTGTTCGTTGAGAGAGAGAGAGAGAGAGAGAGAGAGAGAGAGAGAGAGAGAGAGAGAGAGAGAAGTTAGTGCAGCAGAAATGAGATAGTAGGGCAGACCCACTTGTTGTTTTTATGACCAGCTGAGGTCCCTACCCCCTAATTTTTGGTAACCAACTGAGACCTTTTTATATTTTTGACCAGTTGAGGCTTGCTTTCCTTTTCCTTGTATAACTAACTATTCGTGGCCTTCCTATTTAAGAGTCATGATTAGTCAAGACTGTCGTTGTATGTTTTTGCACCTGTTGAAGACGTTGCTTATCTTTGTGACCGGTTGAATATGTTTATATGTATTGTGACGACAAGTCGAGGCCTCTGCTTTATTTTTGTGACCAGTGGATGCCTTTTTTTGTGTGACCAGTTGAGGCCTTTGTTATCTGACAGCTGTCGGTAGGGAGGTCAACAGGGTCTAGCTGAATGGACTCGCATATGATAAATAAAAGCGTATGATGCTTTTTTAAAGTACCAACACCCACATCGGATACACCACGGCTGTTGTCACGGAAATATCCGCGTATTGCTTTCATATTCCGCAGAGAAACATTCCATTTTTTTCATTTCCTCATTTGACTTATTTTATCCAACGTACTTAAATCTTGGCGTGTTGTCATGTGAAGACGAGGAAGAATAGTCGTGATGTAAGCTTATGTAGGCCAGGCCTAACGTAATAATTTTGGTTATATATTCACGTGATATGTATTGCGACATCAGTTGCTCAGCACATAAAGACGCCTCTTGTGCAACACTTATTTTGCATGGTGAAGAACTGAAGTTATTTGCAATAAAGAATGGTCTTGTAGTTGTTTGCAGGATGTACGTTCCTTTCTTCAGCCAGCATCAGACTCTCTCTCTCTCTCTCTCTCTCTCTCTCTCTCTCTCTCTCTCTCTCTCTCTCTCTCTCTCCTGGTATTGCTTGAATTTCAAACATTCCAGATGGCAGAATATGAGAGAGAGATTCTCTCTCTCTCTCTCTCTCTCTCTCTCTTCTCTCTCTTTCTCTCTTTCTTCTCTCTCTCTCTCTCCTTTTATTGCTTGAATTTCAAAAAATTCCAGATGGCAGAATAGAGAGAGAGTCTCTCCCTCTGAGAGAGAGAGAGAGAGAGAGAGAGAGAGAGAGAGAGAGAGAGAGAAGCGGGGGAGTAAGATTTGGCCACTTAACCAGTGCTTTCATCAGTATTCATATCATTGGTTTTGGCACTTCAAAGGTCCTCGAAGCTTGTCAGGCTTTTAGTGGCCGAATCGAGTGCATCCTCGAAGCCCGCATTTACTTGGCTGCATCTTCTCATATCCTGTTGACAGGAAGGCAGCAGCCATGTATGATTGTTACCAACGGATTGAAGTGAAAATAATAAGAGTGGTAATATTAATTATATTAGTTTGCTGAAGTTTTGCGGGGAAAGGGAAGAAGGAAATGATGACGAATGGCTTTCATGATTTAGTGGTTTATTTTTTTAATAATAACCTGTACTGCTACAAGACGAAGTACCACTGATACTTTCCGTAGGGGGGTATTGCCATTAGTGTACCTCACGCGGTACACTGTAGACATTGCTTAAGGTTCTTTGCAGCGTCCCTTCGGTCCCTAGCTGCAACCCCTTTCATCCCTGTTACTGTACCTCCGTTCCTATTTTCTTTCTTCCATCATACTTTCCACCCTCTCCTACCAATTGTTTCAACATTTTTTTTTTTAGCTCTGAATGACCTCGTAGGTCCCAGCTCTTGGCTTTTGGCCTAAATTTCATATTCCAATATATCCAACCACTAATGACTATTAATACTACTGTTTCTGCTGCTCTTGTCATTATATTATTCAGATTAAGATGTAATTCTTATGCCTCAAGAAAACCGTGATTGGAATATAAACCAACATTTCCACCAGTTCTCCTAAAGACCAGAAAAAGATCTTCCTGACGAGGTGATGACGTTGGTCTCTACGGGGACACTCGGTCCCCGAGGGCATGACGGCTAGAGATGCCTTTATTGGCTGTAATTTCGGCCGAAAGAAGGTATAAAAAGGACCATGGCGGGCCCGGGATGGGTACGAGGGTGGGTGGGGTGACCTAGTAAAAAAAGTGACCCTACCCCGGTTGGCCTAAAGGGGTGTCATAGCCACCACCATTATATGAGCGCTGAATAGGAAACACTTCACATCTGCGACATCACGTCTTCTGTCTTCTTACTTCTCACCTCTTTCTACGTCTTTCCTCCACATACTTTCTTCTCTTTTCCTTCTCTCTTCCTTCTGACTCATGTTTTCTTCATACATGTTTTCTTCTTCGTCTCATTTCCTCTTCATTCTCCTTGATTTTATATATCGATTCATTCTTCCTTTTCACTTCTTCCCTCTCATCTTTTATTCCGTCCTTCTGTTCCCTTTACTCGCATCCCTCTCTCCTCTTTTTCACCCATTCTTTATACTTTCTTGCTTCCTTTCACTTTTTTCTGTTTTTTCTCCCCTGTTCTTTTATACTCTATCCTTTCACCTTCCTCCTCACTTCTTGCCTTCCTTCTTCCCTGTTTTCTCTTAATAATCTTTCCTATCACTTTTCTTCTCTTCATTGATGTCTTCCTTCACACGCTAAAACTTTACTTTTGTTGCACGGCCTTATTCCCGCCAGTCGCCGACCGGGACAGGTTACCGGCTTTTTTGGGGGTGTTCAGGGGGGCTGAAGCTCCCCCGGCCAGGTCAGGGCATGTCGCCCAAAGTTAGGTTAGGTAGGTGAGATCTGGTTAGGTCAGGATCTGGCATCATAGTAAAGGTTATGTCTACTTATGTATGAGGACCCTGTCCCGGTCGACAACTGGCGGGAATCTGGCCGCGCAACTAAACTAAAGTTCTACCCTTCACACTTTTATAGTAGTGACGACAGAAAACTTGCTGTCGGTTCCCCCTCTCATTTCTTAGCTCTTCTCAGATTCTCTTCTCTTTCGTTCTTCATAGTTCTCTAGTATAAGTCTTCTGTCGTATCATTATTTCTTCCTCAGTCACACGTCTTATCTCACCTCTTTTTTTTTTTTTTCCTTCCATCGTATTTCGTTCTTACTTCTTAACACATCTTCCCTCTTCGCTCTTCTCTCTTCTTTCTTTCTTTCTCATTAACCTTTTGATGTAGCCGATGATGTTGAAGTTTTGTTGGTGTGCTCCTGCCGGTTTCAGATTCTGACCAGAAATCGTTGGTAGAAATGTGTACCTTATCTGAAGAAATTTTACATTATTTCGTTATCAAGTGATGCAGTCCAAGTAACTTACTTTTTTTCCTTTTTAATAGTGCGAAGGTTACTACCTCATGTTTGGTATCAGTGCATTCTTGTAAAACTTGCGTCCTTTATAATCTGGTCCGTTCGCACTTATCACTTACTTATATATATATATATATATATATATATATATATATATATATATATATATATATATATATATATATATATATATATATATATATATATATATATATATATATTTTTTTTTTTTTTTTTTTTTTTTTTTTTCTGACTCGCATCGGGATCGAACCCCGATGTCTTAAATGAAAGGTTGGCGCTACCGGGTCAATTGGAAATGCCCTTGCCTTTCTTTTGAGAGACCGGAGTTCGATCCCGATATGAGTAAGAAATTTATTCCTATGAAACACGCGTTTATGTTCATTAGTTGCATATATATATATATATATATATATATATATATATATATATATATATATATATATATATATATATATATATATATATATATATATATATATATATATATATATATATATATATATATATATATATATATATATATATATATATATATATATATATATATATATATATATATGTGTGTGTATATATATATATATATATATAATATATATATGTATGTGTGTGTGTGTGATAAGCGATTCGTCAGCAGGGAGACTCGAACTCCCGACTGGTTGGGAATAGACGACTTTTCAGTGATAGTAACCATTCGGCTATAAAGAGGGGTATAAGTTGATAATAACTCTGTCATGCACATGCCTGTCGAATTCAGGTTTTTGTGCTCAGAATCGATATCACTCCGCCTCCACCATGATAGGAGATTGGTACGTTTGAAACACGTAGCTGTTTATGAATTTTTTAATATATAATGGTAAATATGCAGCGTACCTGGTAGTTAGACGACTGGTGGGTTGCAAATATGGTAAAGAAAGGCATTGGTGTAGCACCTTCTGGAGCCACGCGTGCTAGGGTCTAAGAATATGATGACAAAAATATGATGCAATCGTTTAATATAAACTAGTATACGATTGACTGCTTTATATTGAAGTAGTAAGCAGCCATACCTTGCCACTATTTTGGGAAGTGCCAAATGGACACTAATACATCATATCACGAAACGCCTGTTAAAGAATTGTGAAACCCCCTTGAAGGCGAAAATACCCACCGAAGGCGGAGGAACCCCGTTATTTGAGTCTGACGGCGGTCACGTTATAGCTCCCGTAGGAATTAAGCAACAGCATCCTTGCAGCTCTGCTTAGTGTGAAAGTCGTCAATTGATGGGAGGCACGTATTGCTATCGCAAGAGCACAGAGACAGAAAAGGGTTTTGAACGTAACCTCAAGTGTTCAAACGTGCCTTGTGTAGAAATGGGTGAGAGTGGATATGCTTGGGGGGAAAACACCTTGGAATTTTGGTACTAGTTATGCTACGAGTAAGGTCAAATCTTTCAGGATTAGACTGGATAACGGGTGACTGTTTCTGCGTGGAAGACAAAAGCAAGGCAAGGAAGTATTAAGTTTATGTGGTGTCAGAAGTTCTGAGTTTTTATGGATAAAACTGCCAGCAACGGGAAATAATGCAGCCAAAGCAAATGTCTGTGATCCAGGGATGGAAAATGGTGGAAATAAAAGAGAACTTTCTGGGACACTTTAATCTAAAACTAACTGATTTTGGAGAGAGAGAGAGAGAGAGAGAGAGAGAGAGAGAGAGAGAGAGAGAGAGAGAGAGAGAGAGAGAGAGATGTCTTTGGTGAATGCAATGACCAAAATGTGTACAAAGCTAAGACTAGGATGAATGAAGGCCACAACAGTAGGTGTGAGGTGAATACAGACGAACAATATTAAGATGACAAGAATGTTTGGCAGGGGAAGACAGTGGAGCTTAGTCTGAAGTCTTTGATCCAGAGGCAGCTACCTAAAGCCAACTAGAAATTTTGCAGTATTTATGTTTCATAATTAGCAGAGGCATACTTCACAGTCAAATATCGTTTCGGAAAACAAAAAATTTATATATATATTTTTTTTTTTTTTTAAATTAGGGTATGCATTGAATGTTGACACAGATTGCATGGGCGTCAGGGTCCTAGAGATAAGAGGCTTAAAGTGAATATTCAAATGCAGTACACTGTACATCTGACAGATAAGTGGGAATTGAACGGAAAGAAATTTTTGGGGGGATATGGATTAAAAAAAACCAGTAAGGCTAAGATATGAAAAACGTGCATGAATGTAAGCTTGACATTTCCATTTGCAAAACCGCCCGGTATCTTGTATATTTCATTGATTGTTAGGTTATTGCTTGAAATTAGGTGGGATACCTGACATTATGGCGCTGAACCTTTTATTCTTAAGATTGGTATTCATGAGAAAGGAACTGTCAGGCACGTCCTTGACTTCGGACCGTAATCATACGGTATCGTCGAGTAACTGGAATATAATCACTTCCTAGAGGAACCCTGTATAATTAACTTGCTATTATTGAACTGTACGTGCTCTTAGAAACAAAGAGGAAAAAAAAGGCCGATTTGAGAATAATGAAATAATTTGCCAGGAACGTCTGACATCCCTTCCGACTACAACAGTAAATGATAAAGTTCGATCGATCTTATACCTCTCGAGGTTTTTTATTACCAACCGCGTACTTATTTTCACTGTGGTAAATGATCACTTTCGCACATAATAAGACTTTTAAAATGAGAGGACATGCTTATGCTGTAATTTTGGTGCATTTTTAATGTTCACAGTACAGCAGCCTGGTTCGCAGGAATAATATGCACTGCAAAAACTTATTAAGGCAGATAATTGAAAATGAAAATCACAACTAAGTTCGAGAAATGTCGCGCCTAAATGTGCCCTGGCCAAGCGTGTACCGCAGGGTATGCGCTGATTTATGATGTGTGCGCAGATGTAAGCAAGAAGTGAGGATGCCCATAAGTGGAGTTTTTTTTTTATCATTTCATCTTCAAAATTAATTTTCATTTAGAAACGTACCTCGTAGTGGGGGTAGTGCCGTCAGTGCACCTCACGTGGTGCACTGTAGGCATTACTTAAGTTTCTTTTCAGGGTCTCTTCGGCCCCTAACTGCAACCTCTTTCATTCCTTTTACTGTATCTCCATTCATATTCTCTCTCTTCCATATTACTTTCCCCCCCTCTCCTACCAATTGATTCGTAGTGCAACCTCGAGGTTTTCCTCCTCTTACACCTGTCAAACGTTCTTGCTGTCAGTTTCTTTTTCAGCGCTGAATGACCTCATAAATCCCAGCGCTTGGTCTTTGTCCTAAATTCTATATTCCTTCCTACCTTCCTTCATTTCATCTTCAAAATTCATTTTCAAGGTTTTCATTTGGAAACGTATACATAAATAACAGGATATCAAGTTGTCTATATAATCAGTTTATCATTATGTCTTTCGTCTGCGTGTTAAGAACACCGTCTCCCCGCGGTAATACCGTTATGCTACTGACGTAAGTTGAGTTGTGACATTCTGTCATGGAGGGAGAAAGAATTATGTTCCCATCTAGTGTGGACTCCTTGAGGTTGCTTGTTTTGGAAGGTGCTTTACATGATTTTGTCTGAAGTCTATGTAGTTCTGAAGAGAAATAAAAGGCTGAATTCTAAAAACCAGTTGAATTTTCCTAAATACTCTATCATTAGTTTTAATGTGTTTTTCAAAATAAAAAGTTTTTCCTTTTATTCTGACGTTCGCAAAAAACTTAGTGAACGTTGGCCATTACGAAAGTTTGCCTGTTCAGGTAAGATGATATTGTTCCATTAATATTGTAACTGGTGTGGCTTTATCGAGCAGTACTGTCGTCTGACATTCAGCTCCTCACCAACACCAAAACCCTCTCTAACAGTTTTCATACCTTAATGGAAATAGACTGTGTAAATAATGCAAGGAACCCCCCCCCCTCACTGCTTGTGCCACTAACTTAATTTCTTATGCGGAATTTCTGTGGACTTTCTGAGTCTCATTGTGAAGCATTGGCGCCATCATACTCCCATATGTCAGTAATGGTTGTTTGGGCAATGTTTTGTGCATTGTTAACCATCCAAGAACTGGCAGGACTTTTGATATACAATGTGAGGTGTGATGTGTATCAATGTAGAATATTTGATTGAGAGGAAAGCGACTAGAACTGAAGCCTCAGGAGGCCGGGCGTTGGGGATGAGATTTAGAAGAGGTACCAAGGGGGAAGACTTGTTAGATGACATAAGTTGCGCGCACACCATGAGTATCGGTACTCGATAAGTAAACAAAAGCCGTATTAGCAGTAATGTACTTAACACGTCTCCTCCATTGGGTAGCACAACCTTACAGTCATAAAAGATGTATCATACGAGGTGTAAGGCACCTGGGAGATTCATGCCGAACATGTCCCAGGCACAGCCTTCGTTCCTTTCGCTAGCTGTGATCGATGACGCCCCCGACCCCGAAATTCGCACCAACGAGAATATTGATTAACCGTTGTTCGGAGAGATTGCCGAGTCGATACCTGCGCTGACAACTGTTTATTATCGAAGATGGTGCTGCCTGGTGTAGTGATGCTGTTGCCTTGTTGGTCTGGGAAGATTGGCTGCTTCTGCTGCCGGGATTTTGATATTCATCGCTGCTCTTATGTACGACTTTCAATTACCAGGGCTGATTGTCCTCTCTCTCTCTCTCTCTCTCTCTCTCTCTCTCTCTCTCTCTCTCTCTCTCTCTCTCTCTCTCTGTGTCGTCACGGGCTTATTATTGTGCCAATAAAATACAATCTTCCTGTGTCTGCTGTGTTAACGTTATATTTCAAGATGGTACGTAGTTCTCGAAAATAATTAACTGCAGGCTTCTTATTTCTCAGAATTGGATGAATTAGTTGGGCGTAGATAGCGCTCCAGGACTGTCATTATCTACAATTGGAGGCAAGAATAATTGTGTAGAGAGCGAGATAAAAAGAAAGAAAATGTTGTTGCAACTATATTGAATAAAATGATCCTGGTAAAGAGAGAGAGTACGGCTGTAACTGTAATACACAGAATGAGAGAGAGAGAGAGAGAGAGAGAGAGATAGAACGACTGTAACTGTAATGCACGAAATGAGAGAGAGTACGTCTGTAACTGTAATACGCAAAATGAGAGAGAGATATAGAAAGTACGGCTGTAACTATGATACACAAAATGTGTGTGAGAGAGAGAGAGAGAGAGAGAGAGAGAGATAGTTCGGCTGTAACTGTAATACACAAAGTGAGAGAGAGAGAGAGAGAGAGAGAGAGAGAGAGAGAGAGAGAGAGAGAGAGCAGAAAGTCTGCTTCGCGGTGTCGGGTAACATTTCAGTCCCGTAACGACGAACCCCTGACGATCCCAGTCTTAACCGGATTGCTTTTGAAAGAGGTCGCTGGTGCTGTATTTACCTCATTTTGAATCCTTCTTGCATATTTAATGACTCCTCTGCTGTGAAGTATCCCCCGAGACGAGTTCAGTGATCTTACATGGTTTCTCAAGGACAGTATGAGTTTGAGATTGTTTTAGCATATGACTCATTCAGTCAGTCGCAAAATAATGCAGGCATGAGTTTCAGCTTGGGTGGGATAGACTAGATTGAGGGCAGTTGACAGAGGGAAATAGAAAGGAAATGATATTAAAGTAGAGTAGGCAATATGGCACTGGTAGCAGCAATAATAATAATAATAATAATAATAATAATAATAATAATAATAATAATAAATACTTTGTTAGCTCATAGCGCTGACACGGTACAGTGCAAAATGTCCTGGGCTTCATTTTGTAAAAGGAAAAAAAAAAAACTTTTTGCCCTTCTTCAAACAGCCCTTTTACGTGAGCTATATTGCATTAGCATTTTCATATAAATTTATGAATTTAAAAAAGAACAGTTAATATTGAGAAATACATAAGATGCTACATTTTTATTTTGGTTTATACTACTTTTAATGAATTTCTATACCATCAAAGCTGGTAGGAACTATTTAATTAATTCCACTCTCCGTGAAAAATAAATCATGTCTCCCTTTTAGATTCTCAATCTTTTGATACTAGACGAAACTATATATAATAATACGCGTTTGGAGGAACTTATCAGTTCTCTCGGCATAATCAGGCAGCTAGGCTATTTACAATCTTGAATTATAATGAAATACAACGCTGTGGCAGTTATTTATTTTTTTTTATTTTACCAGGCCAGCTTTATTTAAAAACCGTTCACTGTGGGAATACTTATCATTTTACGTATCTTGCAGCACTTTGCATATCGGTTTACTCGATATTTTCTTGCTGCTTATTATTTTTTTATTTGGTGTTAGTTGTAATTATGCTTAACCTTGTTCCTGCCGCATCTCTCTCTCTCTCTTTTTCAAAACACATGGGTGTTATTTTCCGCGGAAATGTACTATTAGTAGTATTATTAGAGATATACATTAATGGTACTAATATTTTAACAGTACTATTCTTTCTGTGTAATCCATAAGAATGAGAGCAGGTTGTGAGCAGTAAAAAAAAGTAACATGTGTGCGTTATGTATTTGTTTTTATTTTCCACGAAACATGAAATGTCAAGGATCCAACCCATATTTGCATAATGTCAAAAAGAGTGAGGTGGAATTCTTGAGTAGTCGTTGTGGTTCTTTTATATCTGCATTTACTTACGTTAGACTAGCTTTGTGAGTGTTTTAAGACCCTCATTTATGTATGAAGTTGTGTTGATTTTGTGTGTGAGAACGAAAGGGAGTGTGATATAATTTTGCGTGTTACGTGACATCGCGCGGTGCCTGTGGACTGGTAATAACGAAAGTGCATCTGAGATCGTCATACGTTCAAAAGCTATCGAATTTTAATCAGTAGGCAACTCCACATTAAAGTAACCGAGGGGGAAAATAAACGAGAAAGGGAAAATATCACGTAGCATGGAAAATGAGAAGGGAGTAATCACATTGGACGATTGAGACTGCAAAGCCAAACGGCACGCTATCGTCGGAATGAGACTACAGTTTCACTTTGGCTGTCTGACTAACTGGTATGAACTGTTGGGTGCAGTTGGACCTGTTGAACCAGCGTGACTTTTTACTCACATTCCTACATATTGGTATCCTGTGTTCTGGCTTCTCTACTGGCATTGTCTTTTTTTTTTATTTAGTGAAAATGTTGGGAACTGAATCTATCCTCTACTTGCAGGCTTTGGAAAATTTTCCAGGGGAAAGTTCCTCGCCCTATCAACGAAGCGGTAACACCCGATGGCCGCCTCCTCCCACGTTTGCTGTGAAAATCGGCAGTTCTTAGATTGCCTAGTATAACATCTTTCTTTGTCCCTATAGCGAAGCTTTGGAATTCTCCCCCGCTTCTCGTTTCTCAATCTATAAACTAACTTCCTTCAAGAGGAAGAAAGTGCTTAAGCTCCTTAACCCTTCTTCCTTCTGTCCTCTGCCCCCTTTCGTCTTTTTCTCGAGCCTGACCTTGAAAAGGTCCTTAGGGTATCGGTTCGATTGGCCTATACTCTTGGAAAACACATTAATAGGAGTACTTGGAAACAGTGAAGCAGAGAACTGCTGCTAACTTTTTATTTTCGTGTCCATTTAAACTCATCTAACGCAATTCAGCTTCCTCCTTATGATGGCCGTTGGAAGGTTTTGAAACTTTAATGTGCTTCGTCCTGTAAGGGAGTTAAGCTAAACATCCTAGCATAATGTGATGTATTGGCAAAAAATAGTGGCTTGTCTGTTTTTTTTTTATAATATCTATGAACAACTCCCTCACCCTAAGCATTCATACCTTGTTCGTCTGAGGCTAATCAATTCATTGAACCCTGACGAGAAATCAGTATGAGGTTGTCAAAACTAAAGATTTATCATATGAGTGTGTTTGAGAAGCCTTCAAATAGCCATAGAAGTTCTCATATATCACGAGGTCTGTTGTCTGACTCAAAAGTCAAGAGGTTGGGTAAACTATACTGTGTTTTATATGCAAACAGTTTAACGAAAATTTCCATGGAAGCCGTAAAATTCATGAATGGCCCTTATTCAGTGTTACCTTGCCTTTGGAAATAGCTCTCAGACTTTTGTTTGAGAAATAAATAGTTACGTTTAAAACACAATGGGGTTCTTGTGTCCTCTTTAAGATGAAATCGTTATACCAGTATCTTACAGGAGATTGTTCCCTGTTATTTTGCATTGGAGCTTATTTTAATGTTGTCAGAAAATTCTTTAATGTCACATATGGTCCAGTGGAATGTCTTGAGCAGGGGGTTATTTGTATTTTCCTAGGGCGCTATTAAAAGCTGTTCGTTAGGATGTAAAAGTTTTGGTTTTTGTTACACTGAAAGCAACGACACTTATTTTTCTCGTGAGCTCACTTATATGAAGTTAAGTCATAAAAGGTTGATAAATTTCAAGTCCTTAATCGATATTTTTTCCTATCGTAGATGCAATGTTTAAAATACAAGCCACCTTCGAAGTAAATTTTGACACTACAGCGCCCTCTTAGAGATTACAGTTATGTAAGCAGACAGATTTCTTTTTTTATTTAAAGGTCATAATCCGCTTTCCGATCTCTGTTCATACAGTAAGTTGGCATTTCCCATGTGATGTACTTGCTGAAAAGCAGCCGTGACGTTGCTAAAGAAGGGAAACTACAAAATATTAGCTAAAAACCCAAAGGTCTTGGACATTTGGCAGTTAGGCCTAATTCCGAAGGAGTATTTTGTAATATTTAAATATACGACCAATTTGTTTTTATGCCAATTCATTCTCTAGTTGGTGAAGCCTATTTGGCTGAAATACTGCAAGAGGTGGTAATACTGAAATCACGCGCGCATGCGCGTGAGATAGCAATACGTTAATCACAGATATACACGCTGCACGCACGGGCGCACCCATGGAGAGAGAGAGAGAGAGAGAGAGAGAGAGAGAGAGAGAGAGAGAGAGAGAGGTCGACATTCGACCGGTTGATCAAGGTTTAACTTTCCCCATTTCACCTCATACATCATCATAGATGTATCACCGATTCTTTTAGGGCGGTCGGCGAATGTATTTCATGAAATGCACGATTTATTCCATTCATCGATTCTTTACACACGGTCCGTTGCTAAACGATTAAGTTTTGGGTAGGTCATTCCTGCATGAGGTGGGTTTCCTCTGTGATCTCTGTACCACCTGAAATACTGGGGTTTTTGGTACAGTTACGGAACATTCAAGGCCACTCGAACCCTGCTCTCTCTCTCTCTCTCTCTCTCTCTCTCTCTCTCTCTCTCACACACTCACACACACACACACACACACACGCAACCTCCTTCCCACCCTTTCTATAGCACATTCGTTTTTTTCGGCATGGTTTCTCTGGATTGAAAGAGACCTTTTCTCTTCAAAAGGCGTGTAGTTTCTCTCTCTCTCTCTCTCTCTCTCTCTCTCTCTCTCTCTCTCTCTCTCTCTCTCTCGGGATGTGAACTAGAACACGTACTATGTCTTAGCAACTATGACATTTACACGAACCGTATTCAAAAGTCTATTTTTTGGGGGGGCTAAAGTGAAGTGCCGTTGTAGAGGAAATAAAAATTAAACTAGGGGATGCACTCAACTTCTCTTTTAAGCGTTGAACAAGCCCAGAGTTTTTGAGAAAATAATAATCGAAATAGAAAAAATTAGTATTTCTATAAACATTCCACCCCGTAACGGTGATGAATAACCTCGTCGAGGTCTCGATGTCGTTACTCTCTTTATTCGAACTGGTTGTAGTAATTCAGAGCTCCAGCCCCGACTTCGGCGCTGAATTTGACTAGTCTGATCGGTTTATATTGCGCCTTGTCTTAGCATGGCTAAACTGTGCATTGGCATTAAATTGTACTTCAAAACAGGAATGAGGTCTGGAAGTTTGCGGTACCGGCAACTTGATTTTAAACGTGTGCATTTGTTGATTTCGAGATAGATATGTCTGAGCTGAGAGCTATGAGTACAAGCCATGAATTCATAGCAGTCTCAGACAGGTTTACGCTATAATGTAATTTGGTTTGGTTGGTTTCTGTAGAGTGGCGTCACAGGGACAGTGGTTATTGACATCGATTAAGTAGGCCTACGATGATGTCAGAAAGCATGTAACCCCATGTTTAGGGTTATAATGAAATCGAAAAGCACACAGATGATTTTTAAATTTAAAGGGCATGGCTATAGACCTGAAACTCTGCTCTTTCGATTTTATGGAGAAATAATACTCAGTTCCGCTGCCCAACTTTAGAACTCCTCGTGACGGTTGAACGATCATTGTGAGATACCTTAGCTATCCTTTGTTCCATATATGGCGATGTAGGTTAGGTGTAAAATATTGGGAGTTTTGGTTTTGGCCGTCACCTCTCGCTATGGGGCGAGTGCCAGTTGAGCTGTGACATGCTAGGAAATTTTTCTCTGTCACTCGTCAAGGAATTCCCGTGAAAGGTTGAGGAGTTCGCGTTATCTCTTTGTCTTCAGGAACGCTGTGGTGTTAACCTTTAGCGTGTCGATTTCTCCATTTCTGTCTGAGCCATTTCTTCCGAAAACAAAGTGTTTTGTAGTATCTGAAGGTCGTTGTCTCTCGGGCCAGGGAATGCTGTTGGGTCGTTTGTCACATAAATTCGTTTTGGAACTGAATAATAATGTTTTGCCCCGTACCTATATGCATTCAGATATTTCTATAGGGGATATAAAGAGATATCTGTTTTCTTTGTAAGGACCAGTTCCACTTTTAACCTAGGATTTAAACGTGAAATAGAACTGAGGTTAGTATTTGTTCGATCTTCAGTCATTCCATTAATATCGTGCGGGCTTGACGTAATTTTAATGGTTGTGATGTAATTATTTGAAATTTTTATTTGCCCCTATAAGATATATGGTATTCCTCGGAACTATTAATCTGGTAAGGTATGTTTTAAATCTAGAGTAGTATTTGGTTATTACTCGTAAAATGTCGACGGTTTTCGTAATAGTGTAATTTTTTCTGTTTTCTTCAGGTAGATTATCCCAATTTTCGACAATGATAATCGACTTTGGCTTTGAAGGTTCATGGGGAGGTCATTGGTGCTGGGATGTAGTCTAAACCCCGTAGACAGTGTCACAGTTGTATTTTGCAAAAATCGTAAATTGCCGAATGCTTAGTTCAAGAAAACTCCTCACCCGGAGCCGTAGGTTTTGTGCAAAAAGTCAATTACGCTGCTTAACATCCTTGTTTCCGGTGCCTCACCTTGGGTGAGCACACTTAAATATCCCCACCCTCCATGTGGCATTGAGAAAGTTGATGTCACCCAGCGTTATTTTGCCTGGAATGGGTGAGCCCCGAGTTAAAGACTGATACTGCGGCATCAGAGAAAGAGAGAGAATTATTATAGCTGTACAGTGTTTCAGGTTTTGTCGCAGATTTATAATGTCCTTTATCCCTAACCAGTTTCTTTGCTTAGCCTTACTATAAGCCGATGGCTTAGTACCCTCTCTCTCTCTCTCTCTCTCTCTCTCTCTCTCTCTCTCTCTCTCTCTTCTCTCTCTGTTAGTGGTCTGATATATCAGAATATCCTTTTTTCAATTTTAAGATGATAATAGAGTGAATTTTGTAGCCTTTCCATTTGTGTAATTGAGAATAAAAAGCTGTTTAATAATAATAATAATATATATATATATATATATATATATATATATATATATATATATATATATATATATATATATATATACACACACACACACACACATACACGACAGAATATTGCAGCGTTGGTTCCAGATATAAGATAAAATTTTATGGCGGAACTTGATCTGAATGCTCAAGAGAAGTACTGATTTCGGAGCGCCTCCACTTTTCTTAGGGCTATGAAGGACGTCCAGAAATTATTAGCTCGCACCAAAGTAACCGGAGCCTCTCTTCTTACTTTTTTCATCTCATTACACAAATGCCTCGCCATTTTTGCAAGTATCGTTGCAATAGCAGACTGCTTCGTGAATTGTGGGTATACCTTTAGCCGTAATGCTCTATGGAACTGTAGTTGTGGTGATAAACAAATGTGTTTGGGGTAAAAACGAAACCTTGGGTAGTTTCAAAGATAAGTAATATTTCAATATCTAGAGTACTTCCGTAGTCATATACTAACCTCAGTTGCTGTACGTTAATATATTCTTTTGGAAAATCCAGAACTTCGATGACTAAGAAATTGTAGAATTTTTTTCCTTCTTGATCTTCAGGAAACTGTAATATATCTGGAGCCGCTTCTGATTTGTATTGGAAATTCAAGCTTTTTAACCAAGTGAAGAGGAAGGATATTCATTTTCACTTGACGGTGTGGTAGATTTAAACTGGAGTTGCTGTGCGTACATCGCTGGAGAGCTGAAAGATTATATTTCTTTTCTCGAAGGTAAACAAGTTTTTTCTTGTAAGTGTTGCCTTAGAGCGTGCCATATGTAATCGACTTTATCCCCAACCACAAGTTCAAAATGGAAGAATTTAAGAAATGCGAAGCTGCATATTATCTTCTGATGAGTCTGAATGCCTCAAATATCTTTCCTCTTGGTATTTGGTAGTCACTACGATATCTGTTACCTTTGTATATTCTCTCCATTTCAAGTAACTTTCTGTAAAGTGTCAGACACTGTAACTTTGGGACTGGAAGGTTACTTGTTTTTGCGCGTTGAATCTTATGAACGTATGCAAGGTACACTATTCTGGGAGAATGATGGAGGCTTATCTGTTCTTTTTCAAAGGACTCAAATACTTCGAGTTGTACGACTTTATAAGTCGTGTGGTATTTGAATAAGATGTAAATGAAGTATGATTAACGTGTGCGAATAGGGCAATGTTATGATAACATCCCTGGTAAATACTTATGGAGGTAATATAGTTTACCTCAGTCTTCCAAGGCTGAGTTTCCTTTCCTATGAGATGCATTACTAATAGATACCTGGAGGCAGGAAAGTAGTCCCGAATTAAAGAGATATCCAGTAAGTAACATCCTAGGTCAGGCTCTGCATTGGATGTCCTTAGCATATTTTTGATAAAGTGAGAGGTATTCTGTGAGTTTGCCGCCGACATTATGCGTATGGTATGAAGACCAGATTAAGCTTTGGAAAAGTATGACTTTTACGGCAGTTTGAGAGTAATCTCGATAATCACTCCGTCTAGCGTTGGAATTATCTTTCCCTCATCGTCAGTTTTAGTATTTTTAGCTTTGATGTATGGCATGTGTGACGGTCTTTTTCACTGCGAAAAGGAATGATATATATATATATATATATATATATATATATATATATATATATATATATATATATATATATATATATATATATATATATATATATATATAGCCAGTTAACAGACAAAGTATATCAAGCGAATTATTATCATTTCTGCAGAAATGAAAATCAGCTTATTTTAATATTCTGTTACTGTGTAATTAACCTATTGTTCAAGGACATTGCTATAATTTTTAAATACATTGGCGACGTAAGTTTTTAACTTTATTTCGTAGTAATGGTTTCATTAACATAAGAGTTTTTGACTGGGTGTGGGATTTTTGTAAACTGGCGCGTCAAAAGAGTTATGGCATTTTAAGTGTTGACATGATACTTGCTACAAATAAACCAAATAATGGGAATCTGTGTAATAATATTTCACAGATTTTTCATTCATTCCATAAATTCCACTTCAGCGGACAACCTCAAGTTGAAGGGAAAGAACAACGTTAACTTGTCTTGCAAGATGCCTTGGTTGTTTAATCCAAGTTATGTTGTAGAATCATAACCAACACATCTCAGGATGAATTCTTGTCTTGAACTGCTCCTGTTGTCGCTCCAAAGATTATTTATAATAAAAAGTGGTCCTGTTTGCTACGCTACATCTGCGTTCATTAGTCACTGTGACGCCAACTTGTGGAAATCAACCAACCGACCAATCAATCAGGCCCTTCTCTGTCATGTCGCGGACGCTTTGAAGGACCGGCTTCCAGAACCAGCACTGGTGCTGGAATGCATCGGGGGTTTTTGTAGGAATCGTTTGATCGGTTTATCATTGCATTTCAACCAGTCTCTTTGTTGGGGTGACCTCTGCTCAGGAATTTTTATGGCTTGTTTTCACTTGCAGAGACGCACAGGAGCTTCCCTATGTCCGTTCAGTGATGTTAGCTAGCCCTTGTCTGCGACGCGGTGAAAGTCTTAACATGAATATAGGGTTACGTTTGGCGTTCGATGTTGAAAGGAATAGAAATTCTCTCTCTCTGCAAAAATCAAGGAGGGTTTAGTTCCTTTCTCTCTCTCTCTCTCTCTCTCTCTCTCTCTCTCTCTCTCTCTCTCTCTCTCTCTCTCTCTCTCTCTCTCTCCAAAATCAAGGAGGTTTTAGTTCCCCCTCTCTCTCTCCAAAATCAAGGTGGGTTTAGTTTCTCTCTCTCTCTCTCTCTCTCTCTCTCTCTCTCTCTCTCTCTCCAAAATCAAGGAGGGTTTAGTTCGCCCGCCACCCTCCCCATCTCTCTCTCTCTCTCTCTCTCTCTCTCTCTCTCAAAATCAAGAAAGATTTAGCTCCAAATTACCGTCATATCCATCAAAATCGGACACCCTTGGCCTTCAGTTCCACGTGAATCCTGGAACTGGAGTTAAATGTTATCTACCTCTTCTTAAACAGTACCATAATCCATCCAAGACGACTGGTTTTCCTTCATTCGTACTGGCGGCCTCTGACCTTTAGAGTTGTTTCAAACATTACAGTACTCAACAACTAGTCCCCAGTTTGTTTATAAGACATGTGTCTGGGCATCCCGCCTTATGTATAAAGGTTTGATGCTACAGATCATCTCATCGACAGTAATACAAGACGCAGGTCACACTTGAACTGGTACCACTTATCCTAGTTACATAGTATGAACTGAATTCATTGCTTTCAATAACCTTTATAGATAATGCCCGAATCTACGCAGTGGATTGTCTTGGCGAGCTAATCCCCACCCTCAGGTTGGTGGAGCTTTTCTCTCTCTCTCTCTCTCTCTCTCTCTCTCTCTCTCTCTCTCTCTCTCTCTCTCTCTCTCTTGTAGAGTCCCTTAAAGCAACATCCTACCCTAGGCATTTATAGTTTTTTTTATGCTCCCAGACACAAGTCAGTCTGTATATTGCATACTAATTCACCGAAAGACTTATTTCTAGGACAATGCATATGAAAGTCTATCTTTCTTAACAACAACGTTGATATAATTAACGGATAACGTCCATTAATTTGAAATCACCAGTAAATCTCACCGTAGAGGTTTGCAGGAAGACGAGTTAGTCATGAGTAAAGATTCAGAGAAAGTACTTTATGAAGTAATTAAATTTTAAGTAAAGCCAAAACCACTCAACTTTTATACATAGATAGCAACATGAATATGATCTTGTTGGGGATGTTCGAAGTATAAGCTTTAATAACAGTGTTTTATTATTATATATTATTATCTATTAACATGCATACATTGTTGTAGGACTAACGGAAAACCATGAAAAAGAAAATAGGGCCACGAAGAAAGGCGTATAACTGAATATATATACTTCTTTATCAATAAATGAATATTGGCAGGATGCAGACAGACGTGTGCTTACGGGGTGCATGTATTTTTGAACAAAATTTTCAAAAGACCAAATTAAAAGCTCTCATTAGTACTTCTAAATTTGGCAAGTAATAGGAAGCATGAAAATAGGTGTGCAACCCACTTGGCGATGAAAATGCATGGCACGGAAAATGAATTAGATTAGTTGGAAATTATTCAGACTTAAAAAAAAAATTGTGAATTTGTATAGGATTGATCCTTGAACACATAACAGGTGCATGATCGTCTGAATTATGCAAATGTCCAAAATGGTTTTTTGCAAGTTGCTATTTGGTACTCCTGCAAGTACAGTATCTTTCAACGTACAGCCGAGATTAAAAAAAGTGACTGGGATTCCTCGACTTGAGTTTTCAGTATCGAGTGGTACGAGTTTACAATGTGAAATTATTGCATTTACTTTATTGCGACAGGTTTATCCTTCCTCCGAGATTCATGTTTAATTTCGCCGGGACTGATGAATAGAGAGGCGTAAAGATTGGGCTGAAGCGGATTCAAAAAGAGCAATTCTTTCTAACAAAAGTCGTTGTTTGTATCTTTTATTTTCTGTTGTAGTTGCCGTGTTCTGTCCAACGACTCCTGTTGCCTTTTTTTCGAGAAACTGGTTGAGAGAGAGAGAGAGATAACCTTATAGAAGTTTTGTCGCTTGGCTAATATAATTCGTTTCATAACAAATATTAGAAAGTTAAGAACCATTATTTGTTGGTAGCATGGACTTCGCATTCCTTATGTACGATATTAGTGTATTCATTATAGATGTTTCCAGAGAAGAAAACTTTAGTTTATGTTCTTCCTGGTTGATATTTCTGTAAGGATACTTTCTATGTCGTTCATTTTGTAATTTTTCATGCGATACCAACATTAAGAGGACCAGATATGGATTTCCAGTGCTTCCTCTGCACTTAAATTCATCCAGGTATTCGGTGGCATTATGCATCGTTAAAATGTATAAACCTTTTATTTTTACTGAGCTACTTGAAGTCCATTACAGCATTTGGGGTACAGCGAATCCGGCGCTTACGTTGAATACCCAATGATCTCTGGGGAAAGGGGCCTGCATGACCTCGCCTATGCAACCTGCAAATAAAGCAATTGAGGTGGTTCCTTGGTTCTCAGGCTGGCGTCTTCTGTTTTTCTTTCTTCCTTCTTATTCTGTCATTCATAACCTGTTACTCCTGCTTCAATTCTTGCTTGCTGTGAAAGAAAACGATGCTTTCCTTCCTCCCCTTTAGAACGACGTTATCTTTATTTTATTTAGTTTTTTTGTCTTGCCTACTCTATCATTCATAACCTGTTACTCCTGCTTTAATTCTTGCTAACTCTGCAAAAAAAAAGATGATTTCCTTCCTGTTCTTTAGAACGACCTTATCTTTGTTTATATTATTTATGTATTTATTTCGTTTTTTGTTGCCCCTTCCACGATTCCGGCTTCTTCTTCTTCTTCTCCTCTCCCTTGTCTCCGGTCCACCAAATATGGCGCCACGACTGCCACCTGCTGCTTTTCTGTCTCGCCTTCACTTGTGCTTTCCCTTCGCGCACACCTCCTCTAAATGGCGTCGCCTTCATTAGCCTATTCTTCTTCGGGGCGTTGCAGGGAGTCTCTCAAAATCGTTAATTTGTGAACCATAAAGAGACTAGATTTACAGCGTAACAGAAGTTTGAGAGATATTCGAAAAGAAGCAAATCCAAAAACCTGTCGGGTCATAAAACCTTCATTGAAAGTTTTGTCGGTACAAAGGTTAATGGGACGAGGCACGATATGCCCTTACGTAGCCCAGGCCCAGTGGAAGCATGAAAAAAAAATTATGAAAAAAGAGGTACAATGCCAAAAGGGTACTTATCCCGCCTCTTGGAAGATAATCCACAGTGATTAAAGATTGCAAACAGTATAGCACAGAAAGAAAGTGATGATGAAAGCTATATTTTATTTCCTTGACCGGCGACAGGTAAGTTTGACGAGGAGTACCTGTAGTCTCTAGTGTTTTCGCTTAAGCTGAGGGGAAAGCTTGAAAAAGGAATGAGAACCAAAGAACAGAGACTTAAATGTCAAGTGGGATAGCTTTCCTCATTTTCCTCTCCTCTAAGCTCTTCGTTGGGTGAGTCGGTGGAGCTGTGGACTAGCACTCGCTAGGCCCGAGTTCGAGTCTCCGGCCGGCTGATGAAGAGTTAGAGGAATTTATTTCTGGTGGTAGAAATTCATTTCTCGCTATAATGTGGTTCGGATTCCACAGTAAGCTGTAGGTCCCGTTGCTAAGTAACCAATTGGTTTTTAGCCACGTAAAACAAGTCTAATCCTTCGGGCCAGCCCTAGGAGAGCTGTTAATCAGCTCAGTGGTCTGGTAAAACTAAGGTATACTTAACTTTTCTTTTCCTCTCCTCTATAACTCATTTTCTCTCATTTCTTCTCACGGCTAGACAAGTGGCCGTGTTTGGTCTTGCCCTAGTCTCTAGTAGATCCTTTTAAGAGAAACGATACACTGGCTGAATGTTAAATAAAAGCACTTGGCAATTCGGTGTGGATGTCGCTGCCTCTTCGCAACACAACGGCCCCCATTCAGTGATGCGTAAATTGCTCGTCTACGTGCTGATCACTGTTATTGCCATGATGTGACAATGACTGTATCAGTGCCACCTGTTTCGGATCGTATCTTATTCCATTGTTGGTTTGATGTTACTGACTGGTGTCATAAGCTTATCAGAATAATTGTCTTCTTGGATTCAAATTCAAATTCAAATCTTTATTTCCAATTTACATTGGTTATTCTCATAAAATTAATTACATTGCTTATTCTCATAAAATTAATGACATTGCTTATTCTCATAAAGTTAATTACACTTGTTATTCTCATAAAATTAACATTAAAACGAAGTTCCTTCAAGTTTGAGTATTGTGACAGTGCTTTTGGAACTTGAAGATACGTTTAGGCACGATTGGTTGAATAGTGCCCTGTGTGGAGAACTGGACGAAAAATCCTTTGTGCGCACGCGGTGATCAAGAAGTCTCGATGGAGACTTAATAGGCGTGGCAGTATTAATGTCTTTCAGCAAAAATTCCTCGAGGTTTTTAATACTTCTATAGGAGTGGTTGTTATCCCTTCTTTAAATTGTAAATTCATTTTCAGCTATTGTGACTCCTCTTAGCTGTTTTCCAAGGCAGTGAGCCTTGTGTGGTAGCGGGTGCTACTCGTCTTGAAGAGCATCAACAGTCTTGTTCTGTTGAGGTGACGTAATGTACAATGCCTAGTACCAAAGGGCCCTCATCCTCTTTACACTGAAACCGTTGAGCAGTCTCCTGGCGGCAGCGTTAAGGAGGCGTCAACGCTAATTTGAAATTTAGCTGCTGTTTGTTTATTTGCCTGATCTCTGTTCAACTTCTCTATGTCGTGCTTTTTCTGCTTTTTCCGATTGGTCTTTCTAAGTAGTTTCCTAAGATCGCATGAGTGTATATATAGATGTTAATTACACTTGAAATGTTGGAATAGACGTATTAGTATTACCCTCCTGCTGTTGTTTTCCTGTCTCTCTGAGAAACAGGTCTATCGCCTCATTTTGGCTCATGCTTCACTAATCTCTTTTCCTATCTCATGTGTATTAAGGCATGGACCAGAAAAGGATGTTAGGTTGGCCGAACCGCTGGCCTTTACTCTTGAAAATACTGTAATACTGTAATTGCATCGATTTGGTTTATAATATCTGTTTGTTACAAATGGCGTAAAAAATAGAGTACAATATTCCAACTTTATCTTGAATTTTTCAAGAATCTCCTTTGTGGGTAAATTCCGCATTGCAGCTTAACCGATGCCAGATAGTAAAAATGAAAAAAAGGAAGGAAAAGAACATGCTCTCTCAAAATGAAGAAATCTTGCCACTCGGGCAAGGTAAATATAAATTATAGCGTTTTACTCCTCCTCTGGACTGTTGGTCCAGGCTTGAACTTTCTCTCTAAATCTTGATCTGTTGAGGAGATTTTATGAAGTGTGAAGGTGATCTCAGGTCAAGTTTGATATGGCGGCATTTTCGTTTTAAGGCTGTTGCCCTCGGGAGAGGCCGAGGTCGAGATATTTCCTGGTCAGCTTTAGGCCAGGACTTCCTTTTCGCACTTTCATGTGAAATTTTGTACGTAAGTATTAGAGGGCGGTTTGTTTGGAACGCCGTGTATAGACATTTAAGCTGCGATGTGTGTATATATATATATATATATATATATATATATATATATATGTATATGTATATGGATATATATAAATGTGTATATATATATGGATATATATACATACATACATATATATGTATTATATACATACATATATATATATATATATATATATATATATATATATATATATATATATCTATATATATATATATATATTTGTGGCTTATATATATATATATATATATATATATATATATATATATATATATATATATATATATATATATATTTATATATATGTGCGTGTGTGTGTGTGCATATATATTGTGTGTGCGCGCCTGCGTGCGTAAAGAGAAAGAGGAAGAATCGTGTCAAGACGATTGCTTCTCCTTTTAGAGAACGCGATTACGCAACATTTCTATACAGGGGGGTCCTTTGTCTGAATACAAATAAATCATAAACCAAAGGACATGTCCGGAGAGTCATCGTCGTTGCTGCTTTTATTACTCGCCTGATTTTGTCGCTGCATGCGAAAGAGGCATTTTTCTTTTGCACAGCCTGTGATTTCAGCCGTATCGCTTTTTCCAATTACAGCTAAAGCTTCATAAACATCGCGAGTAGCGTTTAGGCGGAGTTAACTGGCAGAATCTTGCGCATAAAAATGACTCGTGTGAAACTTGGTGAATCTGGGTGGCGCCACTCGTCGAGTAGGTGAGTCCTCGTGAGTCTGTCTGTCCGGTTGACTTCGTTCATGCGATGTTATCTCGGCGGTGACCTCGTCCGGGAGGTCATCAGATCTTAAAATAAGGGGAATCACGTAGGTTGCCATTAAAATCGTCAATATGTTAGGGGAACTGTTATGTCTTTGTAGGTCAACTCCTCCCATATTCGTTTTGTTAACTACCGAAGTGATAATATATGTTGTCGTTTAGTGAAAGTTGACGTTGATGCTATGTGCAAAACATATCTATGCTGCTGTTAAAAATCTCATTCGTATTTCGAAATGGCGTCTTAATTGACGGAGATTCGTGTGCATTTTGTTTTTTAGGAATAACACGTCAATGAGAAAGTTACTGGATTCCCGTAGGGGGGTAGGGCGGTCAGTGCACCTCATGCGGTGCACTGTAGGCATTACTTAAGGTTCTTTGTAGCGCGCCTTCGGCTCCTAGCTGCAACTCTTTTCGTTCCTTTTACTGTACCTCCTTTCTTATTCTCTTTCTTCCATCTTACTTTCCACCCTCTTCTAACAACTGATTCATAGTGCAACTGCGAGGTTTTCCTCCTGTTACACCTTTCAAACCTTTTTACTGTCAATTTCCGTTTCAGCGTTGAATGGCCTCATAGGTCCCAGTGCTTGGCCTTTGGCCTAAATTCTATATTCATTCAATTCAAATCAAAGTTATTGGATTTTTGAAATTTTAATTTTAGAGCTCTCTTCCATTGAAATTTTGTTTTGTAGCTTCATAAGCATTGTCTTGTGATATTAATAACCGAAGTGTACATTTATTTTTTCTAGTAAGGAATGTTTTTTCCCAAGAGGTTGTGGCTTTTGAAAAACAAATGCGAGTCACTGCCACATTCAGCTTTGTAACTACGGAGTCAAGGATGAGCCACACCCATGTATACACCTACGAAGGATCCTTAGGGCGAGTGCCTTCCCACTTGTACTTCCTCCATTCCACTTGCACTCTTTACATTACTGCTACGGGTGTCTCTTGGTGCGCGCGCAAGTTTGTGTTTTTCGGCTTCTTGATAGTAGAAAGGGCCGACATCAGTAGCAACGTTTTCTGTAACACTGCAAACTTTGCGCTTCCTGGACAACAGTACTCTCAAGGTCCTCGTGACACCAGTTCTCTTATTCTCTGCTCATGACCAAACCACGTCAAAGAATTCTCAAAAATCTTTCTCCTGTGCGAACTATTTAACCACAAATACTTTGTAGCCCTACATTGACCAGCTCAATCAAAATCTTCATCTCAAGTATAATATGAAGGCATTTAATTTACTTCCACCTCTTTTTAATCTTTCATTGATGTTCGCTAGACTGCTTTACTTTTACTAAAATTAGCTTACGGAGAGGAATTCTGAAAATGAACCATCTCCATGGTAGATATGAGTGTTGGCTAGTTGTCTGTCGTTTCTGTTCAGTGGGAAGTGTCCAGAAGTCCACATCAGGTCTCCTACTCCCTTTCAAACCTTGCCACCTTCAATGCTACCTGAATATCCGTGAAGAAAAAATGTGAGAGGAACATACTCCTTTCATTGTCCTACTTTCAAGAGACGGGCTTATCACTTTCTTCACATTCTACAATTTTTCCTTTTCAGTTTTTGCTTATTTCCAATAATACCAAGTTGCACGCTCACCACGAGAAGCAGTATTCGATGGAACCAGTAGTTCACTCATTCATTCATTCATTCCATATTCAGAGCATCTCTCGAAAAAGAAAGTTTGCATGATTGGGGTAATTTGGAGGTATTGCGATGTGGTTAACAATAATTGCCTTAAGTAGGAAGACTGATATATTGTTTCGGAGAGGTTTGGACGTGGATGGAATACTGAAGATAGTCGAATGAAAAGCAAATCTAATGCAAAAGTAAGTATAGCAGGTAACTCTCAAAAGTGATAAGCTGATAGCGAGTAACCGCTGAGTTAAAAGGCAAAGGTCTTGATTTACAGGGAACGCTCAAGTGTATGTAAGATGGAAAGAAGTGCTGTTCTATATCAAGATGGGGTTGACGTGCTACTGAGTAGGCTTCTTTGTCCGTACAAAAGCGTCCGAGATGAGGTGGCATTTTATCATCCTTCATTCAGCACTTATTCAGGGATGACTGCGGAAATATTTTCCACCGTGTTTTTTTTTTTTATCACAGGTCATTTCTTTCTGAGAAAAACCAACTTGCTGAAGAATATTCTCTCTCTCTCTCTCTCTCTCTCTCTCTCTCTCTCTCTCTCTCTCTCTCTCTCTCTCTCTGTCTTGCTCTAATTATAACGAAAGCGAGGTCGTTCATAATGGCATTAGCTGCGTCATTGTTGTGACTTTTTAAACTGACTGTCATGGACAAACATAGCTGTTTATACATCCACTCCTGCGTTTATTTTCTTTCCTTTATATTTTGTCTTTGCATCTTAACGGTTAGAGTAAGGCTTGTGCTGTATAAACCCTTCTTTTTAGTTTTGTCAACAAAATTGCTTTTTGATTTTTTAAAATTTCCGGTTGACTGACTTTACGTTACGCATGAAGGTCCCTCATTTAATTATATATATATATTTTTTTGCTGTTTCAAAAGATATCAGTGGGAATTTTGTAAAAAAAAAAAAAAACAGAAAATCGAGACTGCATAGGTCATTGCAAGGCCGTTGATTGACCATAAGCCACCGTTTTCAAGTAACGGATTCTGAGATCTGTTGCACGAGGTGTCCGTTTGGAGTAAAGTACCATCATTCTTCCTGCGTGCTTTTAAACGCTCCGATTCCCGCTATAGTTAGAAGCCGGAACCGTGGACTGCATATTTTGACAAAATATGGCTATTGCCTCTCCCAGGCTGTTCGATATTTGTTCAGGCGTATGAGTATCCGTTGCTTCTGAGATCATGGATAAGTTACATTTTTGTTCATGAGATGTATTAATTCTTAGAAGTGTTTGCTCTTCGATTACTTTCGGTACAGATTCTCCAAGAACATGACTTGCATTTGCTGCATTTATTTGCTTGAAGCTCTTGACTGCTTTAAGCATTTCTTATTGTCGTTCTTATCCTGCTTAGCATCTGGTTAACCTAGTCATCTTTTTGGATTTTTATTTTAATTATGGGTTTTAGAAATATATATATACATAATATATATACAGTATATATACATATACTATATATATATATATATATATATATATATATATATATATATATATATATATATATAAATTTCTAAAAACCATAATACAATATATATATATATATATATATATATATATATATATATATATATATATATATATATATATAATGTGTGTATATATACACACACATATATACATATACTTACTTAATTTCAACTCACCCTGCTGTTCAATTGTTTCCCTTTAAATGATTTTTTTTAAAGAACATATTTGAAACAGGAACACTAATACGATGAAACATTACGACGTTAGGTTACTTTAACCTGTTGTTTTTAACTTCATTCGCTTATCACGGTAATCGTTGGAATTTCAGATTGATTCACAAGAGAGTTCCCCCAGATCCTGTCATCCTTGAATGTTTACAAGCTTTGAGTTTAAGTTATCTTCTCTCTTATCAGGGACGACCTGTTTACTCTCTGAACCCAGGTTACAACACCTTTTCAGCAAGATACAGAATCTAGTTGTTTTTCAGGACCTGTCTCCGTTATGTTTGTAATAATTTACAGTCTGAAGGGTTAAGATTTGGGAGATTTTCTTTAAGGTGTAGCAACCCGAAATGTGACTTAAGTCGAAGTAACCTGAAGTTTTGTTCGTTTCTGTCTGCTGGGATTATTAATGTCATCCCTAAACCAGCTGTAGTTTGGATTATATATTTTTATACAGTATATATATGTGTATATATAGGCTGTGTATATATATATATATATATATAGGCTATACATATATATATATATATATATATATATATATAATTATATGATATTTATATATATATATATATATATATATATATATATATATATATATATATATATATATATAAAACATATATATGTATATGTAGGCTATATATATATATATATATATATATATATATATATATATATATATATATATATATATATATATATATATATATATATATATTTATATATATATATATATATGTTAATTTATTTATATTTATTTATTTATTTATTAATGTGTATCTAAACTACTGTTTTAGTGATGAAGCTAATAATCTCAGTAGAGAGGGATGAACAAAAGATCACTTTGACTCCTTCTCATTCCGGATTGTTACAACTAGGAAAACATCTCCCAAATCTATTTGCGAAGCTTTCCTAAACTAAAGAGCTCAGACTCATAACTCTCATGACCGTAAGTTATTGCAGACTTTACTGAGACTGGTCTTGAAAACATTAAGATTCTTGATCTTGCTGAAGAGGTGTTGTAACCTGGGTTCAGAGAGTAAACAGGTCGTCCCTGATAAGGAAGAGGATAAACTCAAAGCTTGTAAACATTAAAATTTTAAAGGCGCAGAAAGACGAAGACATGATCGAGAATCTAAACGGGCATTAATACAATATAAATCTTCACTGAATGGTGTAACACTTGTCAGCAAACATATTCAATCGTTCACGTAGAGATATTCGGTAACATATACGAAATACTGAGGAAAGTGTTTTATGGAGTAATTCAAGAATTTATTTGATAGATTTGAAATTATCTTTGAGGAAATTTGTAACCTGGTCCTTGATCAAGGGTTACATTTCCTAGACAGCAAATACAGAACTTTTCTTCAATAACTTTTTCCAACGTCATTCTAAATAATATTAGATAATAACGATTCTTCGCAGCCAGTACAAATCAAATTTTATACATTTTAAAATTATGAATTCACCTTTCAGCAAGAGTAGTTGATGGCTGCTGGTAACTGAAGGTAACGACTCTGGTAGATCTTTCATTAAATAGATATTTTTGTCTAGATTTTTCTTTATCTGGCTAGAGACCTGTTCTGCTTAACCTAAGAATAACTTGTGTAATCTTTTGCAGTTCTGGAGATTTGATTACGTTTGGATATATGTCTGTAGTACTGTATAAGCATAATTCAATCTTCAAAATATTTTTTCTAAACATGAGATTATAGGAAGTCACGCTCAGTAATTATTAACTTAAAAGGAAATACAGGATTTGTAATTATAAATTTACAAGTCAAACGAATGAGTCACGTTTCCCGTGTGTATACTTGTAGCGTCGATGGTAAACAAGTTACTACGAATTTTGGAAACTCTAGATACGAAATGTAAAAAGTATCACGGATGAAAAGGCGACCTATAAGATATAGAGCCATTAACGGTGACTCAGCCAGCACCTTTCCTCTTATCGATCGTTTCCGCCCAAATCGCCGCTGGGCCGGGAGTGAATGGCGGCCCCTGTTTGTTTGTACACTACATGCTCTGCCAATCCCTTTGTGTGGGGATTTGCAGAGAGGGACAGATGACCGGAAGAAAGCTGCGTTCATGAAGGCCACGGACTGGGGCGACGTACAGCTGCCTCTTTCGAAGCGTAACTCTCAAGTACATGACTCAGTCCTGTCCTGCTTGTGACCGGAACCAAAATGGTCAAGGTTCCGTTGAATTGATACTGTGAATCGCTGGGATTTATCATTTTCGTTGGAAATTGATCCCTTTCTCTCTCTCTCCTCCCCTCTATAACACATACAGTAATATGTAAACATTTTTATTTGGTTGTATATAGCAATAAAATTGATAATGAACATTCATAGCATATACGACAATTAAATGTGAAGTACAAACAGAGCATTTGTGTATTTATGTATGCTCGCACCCATGTACTTGTATTAGTGGACAGACACACTATATATATATATATACATACATATATATATAGTGTGTATATTTATATATGTATATATATAATATACATATACACATATAATGCTGTGTATGTATGTGTATGCGTATTAGTAAAGTTTGCATCTGTGAGTTTGAATGAGTTTCATTGTCTGTTTGTAGGTTTGTGGTCTAATAATGCTGTGTTCCAACAGAACGATTCTTTAGTCACTCATATATTCAAAATGAAATAAAGTAAAGATCAGACTGCAAGTAAGGTAAGAGTTACTTCCAGGATTATTTATGTGGTTTTCTAAAATTTAATCGGTATATTTCAGTTAAATCGGTTAGAATGGATTTCAGAAGGAACACTAAAAATTTAATACGCAATCCAGTATCTTGAAATGTCAGTTTTTTTCCCATGTTTTGAAATGCTTCCAACATTGCTTTTGTGGTGTCATCAGTTTATTCAGTTTTATCATCCGTTATGAAAGAAATAATTTTAGTCTCATTTTTACTGAATCGCGCATGAAACGAAGCGGTTTAATTCAAAATGTAATGAATATCTATGGCCGTCAACTTAAAAAAACAGTACTGCTTACTTATTTTCGAATGCAGTTTTACTGATTAAGATTTTGAGCTAAACTGTAAATTTTTAACAAGTAAAGGACATAAGATTGTCATCGAAATGTTGATTCATATTTTTTTTAACAAAACCGTGAGAAATCCTGATTGCAACTCGCTACGAAGTTGATGATAATGTTCGAAGGGAAGAATTTTCTGCTAGAAATGTGCCATTAAAATAAAAAAAATATATATATTTCCTGGGCATTTGTCTATACCTTGTATAGTAACGTAAGGATGCGAGAGTTCGAGTGAGAGGCCTGAGGTCTGATAGTTAAGGATTCTTCGACAGTTTCAGGTGAGGATCGGTAACTTCAGCATTTAAAACAAATGTTTCCCTCTCCCCTGTCCCTCTCTCCCCTTCCAATACTATTTCCCCGTTGTAAGGCATATGCTTAACAATACATACACACACATTTGTATATATTTATATATATATACATATATATATTATAAATTACATTATATATATATATATGTGTGTGTGTTTGTGTGTATTTATGTATATATATATATATTATAAATTATTTATATATATACATATACACATAAATATACATATACATACATATATATATATATATATATATATATATATATATATATATATATATATATATATATATATATATATATATATATATATATATATATATATATATATATCCCTTACAAAGGATAGCTTCCATACTTTAACTTCTGAATTGTAGATGAACCGGCTGTGCTGGAAACTTCTACATTAGTCGCTTCATACGCCTGTAAATACACCGACAGGACATGACTTTATTTATGCGGTGCACTGTAGGCATTTCTTAAGATTCTTTGCCGCGTCCCTTCGGACCCTAGCTGCAACCCTTTTCATTTCTTTTACTCTACCTCTGTTCATATTCTCTTTCTTTCATCTTACTTTCCACCTCAACTGCGAGGTTTTCCTCCTGTTACACCTTTCAGACCTTTTAACTATCAATTTCCGTTTCAGCGCTGAATGGCCTCATCGGTCCCAGCGCTTGGCCTTTTTCCTAAATTCTATATTCAGTTCTACGGCGACTTTATTAATAAATCGTAAAACTGCATTTCCCCTCATTATTCATTCTTTATGCGAAGAGAGGACAACTTCACCCAACAGTGAAATAGGTATGAAGGTATGATTATAGTTTGTATAGATATGATCAGCAATAATTAACAGTATCAGTTTCCTAATGGAGATCTTTAGGGTCTGGTTACAACAAAAATATAATGGAACGGTTGTCATTACGAAGGTGTGACAACAAAACAGCAGGGATGACTGACATGCTTGCGTGAGAGGGAAAAGCGATTCTTAGCGAAGTATCCACCGGTAATAAAGCGAGCACTTCCGAAGAGATACGGCAATCCACGGAACGAAATTAGTGACGGCAAATAAAGCCGTGACAACATGCATGCGTTACTGATGGGACCTACTCGCCATGACAACACGGTTATACGATTCTCCTTTTGCGTGGGTGTGCGGCGTTTCGTAATTGCTCTCTCTCTCTCTCTCTCTCTCTCTCTCTCTCTCTCTCTCTCTCTCTGTCTGGCGAATCAGGATTATGGGGGGATTGACTCATGGGCTTTGTAGGAAGTGATTCGATCCGTACAAAACCGTCCTTGCTTTGGCAAGTGGGTCGTACTTTTATTTTATTTTTTTTTTTTACGGAACATTCAAGGTTTCGTTGGAGTGAAGAGGGTTCTGATGGGTAGAGATGGAGATTTTCGGATCCGTTTAATGCGTGAGATGAAGGCAAAATAAATGTTATGGATGTGTTGATTTATATGTGGTTATCCTTGTAAAATGATACGGAGATGAAATGGAAATCAAAATCAATAGGGAATGAAATATAATTTTTTAAATGTATCAGAATTACGTGCATAACCGTCGTGATCCGATTATTTCATAACAGACGAAAGAAAATCGAATGCCCAACTTGCTTGTTGGAAATTTTTTAGAATTTGAGCCAGAAATTAAAAACAGTCAATTCTTATATTCAAGTAACACTTTTTTGGGATTTTGTGTGCATGTCTATATATATATATATATATATATATATATATATATATATATATATATATATATATATATATATATATATATGTATGTATTTCTGGATGTCTGTATGTATTTGTATGTATGTATGTATGTATGTATGTATGTATGTATGTATGTATGTATGTATGTATGTATGTATGTATGTTTTTTTTTATAAAAAATAATCTTCAGAGTTTTGAAATCTTGGGCGAAAAAGTGTCAGAGCCAAGTGGTTTCACAGGCAAAGAGAGAGAACACTGGGTCATCAACTGTAGTACACCGGACTGTAATATATTGGCAAAATGATTAGATTTTTCTTTTTCATTCATGAAAGCGGTTTTCTGGAGCGCGTCCATTTCTGAATTCTGCAGCTCGGTTTCGAAGTCCCGAAACGAAGCGACACACCGGCTTAATTGAAGGTCCAGATTGAACGGCGATCAATATCATTTTGGTTCCGTTATGAAAAAATACCTGGTCGTGCTCTGTGTAACCTCAAAAGATCTCGTGACCAATACTTTTCAAGAGAGCCCCGTCTTGTTCATTAGAAAACACCAGGAAGCGGATGGAGAGAGAGAGAGAGAGAGAGAGAGAGAGAGAGAGAGAGAGAGAGAGAGAGAGAGAGAGAAAAGGGTGGGGTGGCGAAGGATGGTATGAGAACTCATTGGTGACGCTGCTTACCTTCGTCATGGTCTACGACTCATCTTCTTAACACTACAGTATATATATATATATATATATATATATATATATATATATATATATATATATATATATATATATATATATATATATATACATACACACACATATGTGTGTGGTTGTTGTGTGTGTATACATATATGTGTATATATATTTTACATGTATATATTTGTGTGTGCGTGTAATTTCCTTCTGCACTTTCATTTACTTGAGAGAGAGAGAGAGAGAGAGAGAGAGAGAGAGAGAGAGAGAGAGAGAGAGAGAGAGAGAGAACTCATGATGAACTCTTAAACGAAAGGATGGGGAAGATAAAAAGAACATGTGAAAGAATAGAACCCACATATAATAAAACGAATGGACTAAAAATATACGCACAAAGGAAGAAAGGAGGAGTCCCATTGTCGAAGTAGTTTTCAAGAGAGAGAGAGAGAGAGAGAGAGAGAGAGAGAGAGAGAGAGAGAGAGAGAGAGAGAGACCATCACCATCAAGGAAGCTCCCTCCAGTTTCCTGACCTCTCTCACTTCCTTTCGCCACCCCCTCCCCCCACCGGAATCTGTGAAGCCGAAATTTCCCATCACGCAGATCTAACCCGTGGTTCACCAGCTTTCCATCTTTCCCACGAGAAGGTGGAGATTTCTTAGTTGATCGAAAGGAATACCAACGATGATTATGATGGAGACAGCATCGACAAGGCGGCTGCAAAAAAAGTTGAACGTTATGCGAAATGTAGAAAGTTAAATAAAAAAAAAAGAAAGGTTTGAGGCACATGAAAAGAGACAGCTACATAACTTAGAAAGTAAGGCAGTTATATTATGTTTTAATAGGACAGAGAGATCGAGACAGTGTCTGAGAGAGAGAGAGAGAGAGAGAGAGAGAGAGAGAGAACAACTTTTTTATATCTTTAATTTCATCGTAATGCAAAGAAAAAACTGCGCTCAGAATTTCTAGACATTCTTAATGCAAAATGTTGTCAGGATCTCAAATAAAATGGTACTGGGCTTACAGATAAGGTTAGAAGATGTACTTAAATACTTTGAAACAATTAATTTTGAGGTTATATTTTCCTTTAATTAAACTATGTGTATTGCTATGGTATTTGGGTTGAATGTATTTCACTAATCCCCTGTGCCCCGTAGATATAACTGTAAATTCTTAGAAAGCACTGGTGGTTAGTTGACAATGGAGGGAGCTAAATTTTGTCTTTACATAGTGATAAAGTAGTCATGATGAAATCATATTGATTAGCAGAACACTATGCATCATCATTAATGTGTCGACATTGGAAATGGAAAGGAATTTTCCTTAGTTTTCCTTCAAGGCCATCACTGATAGCTTATTGTGTTAAATATAAAAGATAACTGGTACATGTTTCCCATTTTATTTTTGCGACTATTTTATGCTCGCAATTTATTGTTTGGAGGTGAGACTGCATAGTCCTTATGAAACATCATTAGAGCTTTTGACAATAATAATAATAATAATAATAATAATAATAATAATAATAATAATAATAAGAAGAAGAAGAAGAAGAAGAAGAAGAAAAAATACAATGTCTGTTCTTGGTCATATTCGCATGTCCAAATGCTCATGTCGTCCAGTTGACCCCATTGATGTCCACCTCAGTCACCATAGCTTTGAGGCGAATTAAATAGCAAGGTCGGAGTAATTCAAACTCCCGAATGACTACATTTTAAGAGATGGAGTCTTATGCTTACATGAAATTCAGTGTAATACGTAGCACATACTTGTCGGGCGAGGAGAGCTGTCATTCTTGAGGAGTCAGATCCCTCCCCCTTGTCCCCCACCCCCCAGAAGTCGGACGTTGGGGGGAGGGGATAATTAAGGTAACAACATGTGCAGATTCGCTCCTTGATTTGGAACAAAGCTTTAAAGACTGCCGGGGAACTTTTGATTAATTCACGTTATAAGGAATATAATTTCCGAGTCCATATTTTTATTTATGGGAAATTTGGTTCATGTTTCCCTTATCATTTTCATCTTTTGATTTATTTGTTTGCTCAGCAATGCGCCAGGTGTGTTAGTATTACTGTATATCCATTTGGATGCTCTCTCTCTCTCTCTCTCTCTCTCTCTCTCTCTCTCTCTCTCTCTCTCTCTCTCTCTCTCGGGATTAGCTCGTGAAACCTTGGCCCTTGGCTGATCGCCTCTACTTGTCGTGTCAAAGCAGCGTTTGTGACCTGGCGACCTTTGGCATTGATTTGTATCTCGCTGGATTAGATTTCTATTTATGTTGCTTTGGTCTGTAAACTTTATACAGCAGGTCAGTTCATGTGATGACGCTGACGACGTTTCACGATCTTGTACGAAAGATGTTTATCACTTTAATAGATCATAGCACTGTGAAGCGCGTCTAGGTAACAGCTTTTAAGTCTGTCGTTACTTGCATAATATTATGCTGAATTTTATGACTGCAACCTGTAAAGACGGCAGGGTTGGGTATGAGTCACGTCTTTCCCTGATTTTATTTTCGCTAAGGTTATTAGATGAGTTCCTCGTGTGCTGTTTCTTTGTAAGGCTATTTTAACCTGATGAGACATCCAATTCGCTTAATGCAAAACGCTGCGACGCGTAACAGTAATGTCTTTCATTAATTTCAATTTCGTAAATGAGATTAGATGAGTTCCTCATGAGATCTCTCTTCGGAGGGATATTTCAGCTCTTGACAAGACATCCAATTCGTCTAATGTACGAGAGTTCTCTTGCAGGCCGATACGATAAGGACTTCGTCATACACTGCCCAATCTCCTGAGAGAAATCTAATCAAAGACACACGCGAGACATGACAACAAATCATGCCAACCGGGCACGCTTTCAAGACACCGTAGTATTTCGTGATCGGTGGCGTGTCTTGCTGTCGTTATAAACATGGACAAGTCAAGGACAACGGTAAGACCTACATTCTTCTGAGATGTCGCGATAGTTTCTTAAATAAACATCCAGATTTTCGTGAACTAGACCCTTGCTTATTTCTTTGTATGTTTTAAAGGAAAACTACTCATTTACGAAAATTGCATTCACAGAAATCATAGCAGACATCTGTTCTTGAAAGACAAGACGTCGATTTCGAAGTCTTATAAATCGTGGCATCATGGATGTTTGCTGCCTTGCATGACCTCGTATAACGCGAGGAATTACAGTGTTATTTCTTTTGATGGCATGAGCTCAGGGAAGGCTCCTCTCTCTCTCAAAGTTTTGCGAAGATAGTAAAGAGGAGCTGGTGTAAACAGAACTCATTTTTTATATTTGGATGTGTCACTTAGGTGTGGTTGTGTGTGGGCCAAATTACAGGTTAAAAGTGAGTTTGTATTGCAATGTAAAAAGTAGCTTATAAGTCTGAAAAATGATTCTTTAAGTTGTTCAGTTCTATTATAGAATTGTAAACCCAATGGCGTGAGCTATGGACAGAACAAAGTATTTTCCGTTTTGATTGTTATTTTGACATTTTTGACAGGGGAAATATAGTTTGTGGATGATTAATTGAAACTACTCTTGATATGTGAAAATCAAAAGTGCACATAGGCATTTTCCCTAACCGAGGTTCACGTCATACATTCCTCCACGAAGAATTCCAGGAAATTTTATAAGATGCAAAACGACTACAAATACCTGAAAGATAAAGATCAGATAAATATCTGGCTTTGGACATGTATAGAAATCTGACATTTAAGAAGCGCAGTGTCATGAAAAACTGAGAGATTATCTGATGGGTGTGTTTGTGAGACACCTAAGTAAAAAAAATCCTGTGTCACTTAAGTCTTTGTTATGTACTTTACTCCCTAAAACCATTTGTATGTGTGTGTGTGTGTGTGAAGGCACAGCTGACATTTATTTTTTGGACATCAGTAATAGCCTATCCCATGGTTCTTGGCACAGACTTTATTATTAAAATATTAAGTAATTGTAATATATCTGATATCCTGCTGATCATCTATGAAGGTACTTTAGAAATTTGATTGTATATCCTTATTCCAATTGTGCTGCTTAAAAACATATTTCAGAATACAACTCTCATCCTCATAAAAAAAAAATTTATAATCTGGCGCGATGAATCGTGCAATATCATGACGTTCATGATCGTATTAAAAGAGTATTTTGTCTGGGATTAGAGGCAAAGTCTTTGCTATCGTACTGTATATATATATATATATATATATATATATATATATATATATATATATATATATATATATATATATATATATATATATATATATACATGTATATATAAATATACATTATATTCACACACACACACACACACACACACACACACACACACTTTTGGGTGCAATATTTGATTACGAAATGTTGGAGGATCGAGCGTTAATAAAACCCTAGCCAGATTTTCCTGTGGTGTAGAAATATTTGCAGTAAATGTGGTTGACAATTTACCGTAAAATTGAAGAGATTTACAGGAATTAACGAAACAATAGACAGTGTTAAAATTTGGTCACGTAGAAAAAACCTCCCATTTTTATTTAACTAAATCCTCATAGACTTTTTTTTTATTGGTTGGGATGTTGGGGGAATTTTAATCACCTTTGAAAATGTGAATCTGTAAAATAATCGTGCGTTTTCTTAATTTATTCACAACCTCGAGATTTATCTGATCTGGGCAATTAAAAGCATTGAGACCGAGGTTTTAATTCGACGCTAAAGCGTTCTTCTGTTTTATATCGCTGACGTTTTTTTAACGCTTCTTCCCTTTTAAGTCTCCCAAACGTCTGGGGAAGTGTTTTCAAAGTGCGACGGAGAACAATGGAAGTAAAACAAGAGTTCCAGAGTAAACATGGAAGGATTTTCTGGGTTTTCATGATCCTTTCAAGGATGTTTGCCGACTCGGGGCGCCCTCCCATTATCTCAAGTATCCCTAAATCCTCTGTTCCTCGGCCGTTTTTCTGCCTCCTTCTCTTCGATCTTCATAGCGTCTTTTAAAAAAAAAAATTTTTTTTTTAAACTCTTCTTCCCCATTTGTTTGACCTCCGTCGCCTCGCTCACCACACTCATCTCTTTGCTCTAATCTTTATATATTTCCTCTTCGTTTCTTCTTTTTCGTCTTTCGTCGCTGTTCTTGAGAAAATGCTTTGTTCGTTTCGACCTATTGGTTTAATTTTTCTTTTTTTTTTGCGGTATAGATGATAGTAATGGTTGTTTACACAAAATTAATGCTCTCTCTCTCTCTCTCTCTCTCTCTCTCTTCGTAATCGCTGGAATATGTTCAAAAATTAATATTTTTTGTGAGACTGTATTTTGCGAAATAAAGGAATTTTACCGATGATATTGTCATAATTAAAACCATGCCAAATAATCATCATTATCTGGCGTGGTTTTGATGCCTAATTGTATACCTGTAATGCGTCTGGTGTGTCATGTTACCAGAATATTTTTGCAGGTCTTACAGGTAAATGACTCCAGTTTAGTCGTGTATTAGAACTCATAAACTAGCGAGGAACGTCGTGTTAAGAAAATGCTTGAATTTCATTTTCATCCTTTCGTGACAGCGAAGTTAGTGACGTGATCTGACACTGTAATGAATTACATTCTTGCTGGACTTTTAATGTTACCAAAGAAGATGAGCTTAAAGCTTCGTTTTAATGGCTAGTAATTGCTGATTGTCGTTATTATATGTGATATAATTGTGGATGGAGGAAAGGGGATGGGGGAGGGGGAATGAGTTTGTCTCGATCATGAACTTACAGATAATCGGGATCAGTGTCCTTTCGTTATTTATGATCTTGCATGTCTCGTTTTTATTTGATTGAACATTATTCTGTATCATGTTTATGTAACGGCTTTGGGTGAACACGTTTCATTTGCTAATGTTTAGAAAGAGACATCTAAACTATTCCATTATCTTTATAGGAAAATGTGAGTGTAGTTCCGAATGTATTTTTTTTATGCACCTTTTTATTTTCAGTCCTTAACTTAATATCAGAAACTGATTCATCTTGCAATTATAGTGAAAACAGCCATTAATTTTAATGATCTATGAGAATTCTCTTCTTTGTTATGTAAATATTGTGAGGAGTGAGTTTTAAACTGAAAACTTCGCGTATGCACAGAAGAGGATATGTCGAAGGAATGATTATATGCCTAACGATGAGTTTTGGAAAGTGGGATTTTTTTCTTTTTTTGTAATATTTCTCTCAGATTTGTTAACCGACAGCAGTTGAGGTTGATAATAAAGTTGAGGTTAATAACAAAGTACTTCCATTGTTTACTGATGAGAACATAAGAATTAAAGGAATAGGTGTAACTTTTACAGTGTTGTAGTGAAAAAGAACAGAACTATTATTAATTTGAGTTAGTAGATCAGCAGTGCTTATTATGTATAGATTACTTTCTGTTTGGCAACTAATTCGTTTTTCTTCAGAAGAGCAAATATCGGGGGACATTTATGAAGTGTATTTCCTCCGCACGCACAACGGTGCGTGTTATTATTATCAGATAATTCATACAGTTAATGCTGTTGTTGTTGTTGTTAATATTATAATGATTTAAATATATTCACATTTTCTGGGATGAATCAGAGGGTCATTAACTTGACTAACAATCTTCTCGGAAAGGAACAGAACAAAAAAGATTGTGCGAGAAAATCATAACGGATGAAATTAATAACTGGTAGATAAATAAAGGAAAAAAAACATGTAATATGATTGTGGAACATAATTACCTACGTATTACTTAGAATCATCATCAGATGAAGATCATAATACTGTTATTAGTCATCTGCAGTGTGACTAATACAATGCATACGTTTGTTTTGACTCATGCATGTTAAGGGGAAATAATTCTGGTGAATGCCCATTGTAGGGGAGGACCCGCGTCAGAAAACCCTTCTTTTTTTTTCCACCATTCCTCCCCTCGTTTGTTGGGGTGGAAAAACGCTGTGACTGATTGCTTTGTTCTTCGAAGCTCATGCAGCTTTTATTGTTGTCGAGTTTCCGATGAAAAGGACAGGAATTCGTCCCCAGTGAATTGATTGTTTGTAAGATGCTGGCGTATTCCTTGACTGCTGTTGCCTCTACATGTTATGCTTTTCGCTTCTCTTTGCAGGAGACACAGGAGGAATAATTTGCTGCAGTTCGTTACGCGAGACGGGGAGGGAAGGAGGAAGGAGAGAGAGAGAGAGAGAGAGAGAGAGAGAGAGAGAGAGAGAGAGAGGACCAGCGGGACATTCCTAAATTTAGGTGAGTCCGTTAACTGGAATATAATAGGCAGTGCCATTGTCTCGTATTTGTATTGTTGGGGCTATTCCGGCTCACGGTCCGTAATAAGAAAATGTTGCACAGTGTTGCTCTCGCTCTGATGTAACAGCATAACAGGCATGATGGAAAATAATTTGTTGTTTTTTTTATGACGGGACAATGCTTAGCTCACTCTCAAGTATGTTAATACTTGCAGAAGGTTGTTACAGTATTCTTCACTGGAACATTTTGAAAACTATTTTGTTTTTGTGTTAGAAATAAACAGGATGTATATTTTCTTCGTGCCAAAGGGTTTAAGAGATAAAATAACAATGCAGGCCGGTGCACAGTCTGTTTAAAGCTGCTCAGGGACCCCTTCCCCTCCCGCCGAAATAATAAATTTTTGCAGTTGGAAGCAAATAAAATATGAGGATCACTAGAGCATAGAGATCAAAGCGAGGCAGTGTCATTTTTATATATAAAAATTTACAGATATGTTCGGTAATAAAAATTAAGTAGCAGAGTATTCATAAAACTGTATGAAAATAAAGAGTATCAACATTTCCTTTTTAGGTACATGCAATCGTTCCGGGCCCGCCCCAAATCCAGAATGAAGGACACTTCGTGATGTGATTAGTCGTGATAATTACTGCGTATAGCACTTTTGTTCACACACACACACACACACACACACACACTCAGAGAGAGGTCAACTAATTTTCAATTATTCAATATGAGAGTAACACGAACGTATTATGTCTAACTTGTCCGTAAGAAGTGGCAGCTAGAGCAAAGTATATCTTAATTATTCTTTCGCATGCGCAGTGATTGAAAATATCACCGGAGTTCATGGAGGCCACCTGATGTGAATTGTCTTTAGTCCCTAATCCGGATGCCATTTTCTTTATCCCCTGGTGACTTAGTCTCTCTCTCTCTCTCTCTCTCTCTCTCTCTCTCTCTCTCTCTCTCTACATACACACACACACACGCACACGCACACGCACATACTGTATAAATTATATATATATATATATATATATATATATAATATAATATAATATAATATATATATATATATATATATATATATATATATATATATATATATATATATATATATATATATATATATATATATATATATATTTTATAAATATATATGCGTGTGGATACATATAATATAAATGTATATGTATGTATGTATAACGAGAGAGAAATCAATGTTCAGGTTATGTTGATGGAAAAATCATGCATTACGTGCGATTGAATTCGGTTTTTGTCTCTTTATAAAGATGGCATTGCAAAGCAGCAAGAATCTTTATTTAATGTTGTGCGCTCAAATGGAAAATTGAAATTCAATGAGATTGGAGTTGGAGACCCACAGTAAAAATAATCGAATTCAAAACATTCTCGACTATTTTTGTTTCTGTGAAGGCTTCTGTTGAAGTTAGTGGAAATCTTCAAAAGTACTTTTTATACTTTTTACATATTTATTTCATGCATACGTGAATACTCATGCGTTAAGGAGAAATAGATAAAAAAATTAGGCTTCCGTTGTCCAGAGACTCGCTGTAGCATACAAAAATAAAAACTCAATTATGATAAAGCATCTTCTTGATTTATCTCGTGGAATCAATGCCTAGCAGCTTTTATTTTATGAAAGGAAGCACAAGTTAAGCTTGGCGTTCGTGGCATTCGAGAAGAACAACACCTGCACTTAATTTGCTTAATTATGAATTCATTATTTCGAGTTAATGTAAATCATCTTGTTTTATAGTCACTGGGAGCTGAAATGAATAAATTAATCGGTTCATATTTTTTTCTTCCTTTTTTCTCTAATGATGAATTCCTGTTGTCGAGATTATATCAAACAGATTTTTTCCTTGGCCGTTAAAGTAACCTACGCTTCCCAGAAGTCGAGACGAATCACGTCTCCAGTTCTGTAATAACATTGGCGCGGGGAGGGGGGGGAGCGCGGTCGGAGTTCCGTCAGTGTGAACGAAGATGATCATGGTGGTAGGCGTGTGCCATGGGCGGCGGCCGGGTTACCTTGCACGGGCGGATCTGAAAGTGATGGGCGTACTAAAGAAATGGCGTTCTTCAACCACGAAGAAAATAGACCGATTATTCCCTCAATTACTCCGTAACAATGAAACTTAGAAATCGGAGGATTTTTTTTCCCTTAGCCCTTTTCTTTCATTGTAGGTTTTGGTTTCCAAAGAATCAATTCAGAGCATTTCTCTATTTCAGTTTTTTCTTAGACTTGTATGAGGTACTCCTCTCTCTCTCTCTCTCTCTCTCCCCATCTATGCAGTGGGCTGATGCAACCAGTGATGACTGATGTATCGAAGTCATTGACCTTACTTTTATTCCCCAGGTGTATCTAGGGTACATACAAGGCGTGTAATTTAGGAGTGGCGAAAAATTTTATTAACAGAAAAAAATTACATCGAGTTGCGAAGGCAACTGTAAAGCAAACCAGCTCTGTGATAGATGTGTGGCAGAGTCGAGGTAAACTGTCTGCTTGAATAGAGCGTTCGAAGATCGCAAACCACAGCTAAGGTTGAGCAGTACAAAGAAACAAACCAAACCCAAAAAATAACCTCTTTGGCGGAGGTCATGAAGGGAGAGCTTCATAGTCCTGGAAACCAAGAAGGTCAAGCGTTGAAAGATTGAGGGGAGAAAGAAATTTAGATGAAAAGAACCAGAAATTGTCGTCTCGCAGTCAAGAGAATCTGTCTGAAAATTTCCGTGACCTCAAGATAGATTTCCATTAAAGAAGAAAGATTGAGGGAGGAAAAGAAATCTAGATTAAAAGAACCAGAAATCGTCAGCTGACAGTTAGAACTTGAAATAATCAAGTTAAGTTGTCATTAAAGAAGGAAAAAATTAAAATGTTATCTTGCTGTGGAAGAAATATTAGCCGTGAAACTGGTATTTCCGCTACTTGAAAACACCACGTTGTCGAGTTAACTGTTGATATGTACTGATATATAATTCATGTGTACCGTGCCCTTATACAAGCGTCTTTTTCAAAAAATCTGATTTATATGCTATATATCTGATCTAATAATTGCAAAAATTTCCTTGACGATAAAGGATACAATTTTGTAACATTCTTTATAGATTTCCCTGCAAAAGAGCAACAAACCTTGACCTCAGGAGTCTATCATTCCATGAGCCGACAAAAAGCACATTTCACTTTTTTTGATATTGCGTGATAGTTACCGAGACGTGAGGACGATCATGTTTATACGTTTATATGATTCAGGTTATAATAATACTAGTAATATATAGCCGCCACTAGGTAGCCTTGCAAAAAAAAAAGTACTCTGCTGATTATGGGTGGTGCCACCTAATTCGTTGCAAATGTGCGCATTACGCCATGTAATTAGGAGTGAATGGGGGCTTGTGATCATAAGTTTAAGTGGAGTGGACCTCATAAAACTTTTTTAGAATGGTTTTTTTATATGTGGAACCTCACAAACAAAGGTGATGTATTTTGCATAGTCTGTTTGCCTGTTGATAGTTGCAGCTTGTGAAGAAAAGTAATTGTCATTATAAAAAGCGATGCTTGCATCGTTATTTATACACCGCTAGCAATCTTCTTAGGCACCAGAGGAAAGGGTATTGAATATTCGGTAGAGAAAGTGCGTTAAATTGACATTACCAAACTTCCTAGGGAATTTTTCTTTATTAACATTACATACCTTGTTTACGGAAAGGAACATACATGTTCCTCTGGTTCTCTCTCATAATGCTTTCAGCAGGAGAGCTGATTATGATATTTATGCCCAGGTAATAGACAAAGAGATTAGTAGTTATGATAAGTTTTTACCATATTCGGCTCTAGTCATTTTCCCTTCCTTTGCTAAGTGAGAATAGAAAAGTAAGGTTCGAGCTAATACAGAATTTTTCGTTTAATGCAGTCTACCAGAAATGCCTAAAATTCTTCATTAGCACCAACCAGTTTATTATTATTTTGTTTTAAATATGGGTCCATGCAGTACCAAAATGCTGTTAAAAGTAAAAAAAAAAAATATTCCAAGTAATCATATAGGAATTTAACCAGACACTTAATTCGAAAGAACATTCAGTGGAGAGTTCGGGAGAATTTTCTTACACGGAGAAACATGCCACCGCTGGAAATGAACCTTTTCTCGGGATGGGTCTCTCGCTGGGCATTCTTGAACTACCTTTGGCTGTCCGGCAGGCGCTTTATAAATTGCCGAGCGACCGTTGACGAATGAGGGCAGCTACGCTGGGACGTTGGGTTTGATTAACATTAGTTATAACGAGTAACAAGGTCACGCTGGCACTGGTCCGGAAAGGCCTCTCATTATCCTCGAGTCCCTGTCACTGTGCACCCAACCGTTAGCTTAACCTTCCTCCTCCTCCTCTCCCTCCCCTTTCTCCACCTCCTCCTCCTCCTCCTCCTCCTCCTCCTCTTTCTCATCCTTCGACTTTTTGCATTCCTTCCTATCTCTACAAGTCCTTCAGATCCTACGTGCATCTCTCTCTCTCTCTCTCTCTCTCTCTCTCTCTCTCTCTCTCTCTCTCTCTCTCTCTCATTGTAACGTTTGGTGTACGTAATTACGTTTTTTGCTTATCAGTGTTCAGTAAAAAACAAGGTTTAAGTAAGCGCAAATGTAATTCCGTGTAGGTTTCATGTGCATTTTTTTATGTATTGAGTAAAATCTAATATATATATATATATATATATATATATATATATATATATATATATATATATGTATATATATATATGTAATATTTATTAAAATATATACACACATTTACATATACATACATGCATATATATATATATATATGTATATATGTATATATGTATATATATATATATATATATATATATATATATATATATATATATATATATATATATATATATATATATATTTTTAACCAAGTAGGATGAATCTTATCCTTTTATTTCTCGGCACTGACGGATCTAAGAAAGTATTTTCCATCGTACATTCCTATCACAGCAGTCAGTTGTAGCATAACCAATCTAGATATAACGGAGAAACAACCCACTGCTAATGAGACTTCCGTTTGTCTAATGAAGCAGCTGATGCTGAGGAGGTTTTTTGTGCTGGGAGTCATTATGGGTAAAGTATTAAAGGGCAGATCGAAAAAATATAAATATTCCATTATTTGTAGAATGCTCTCCTCTGCAAAGTAGCGCTCATGATGGAATTGTTTCTGTAATACTTAATTGCGTATTTTATGTCATATTTAGGCAGGTGTTATTCAGTAATTACTTAAGGTAATTCATCAGTTATTGTTTTTGTTAATGACACGCATTATTGGTGCTGCATTATTTGTTCCTTGCGTTAATGCTAAGCGACAAAAAATAAAAGGAACGCTGTTTCTCTAACTAAAACGATCAGATGATAAGAATTATTTTAAGAATACCTCAGTAATATATCAAAGAGCAGGACAATCTCTTCGTGAATAAAATGCCCTCACCTTGAACGATTGAATAACAAAACTGTTAGTGATATTTTGTGATGCTTTGTCTTCGGCTAATTACATAAATTGTAATGCATTAATTCATCTAAATATCATTAGTAGTTTGCCTAGATGTCAATTCATCTGTTTAACGATCACGGGAAATACTGTTACATATACTATATCATATACTGTAAGTAAAATGTGGATTTTAAGGGCTTCAGCTCCTGAGTTCTTTCTCAGATGTTATATCCTGTGAGAATGTCCATATGAATTCTGAATGGTAAAAAAAAAAAAAAAAAAAAGACTCTCTTTTGACGCATATCTTAAAAGAGGCTTTATTACCTTAATTGTGTTAGTATATTGTTCTCGTGCATTAAGTAATTATATTCAAAACTCCGTGGCTGTAGACTTTCAAAGGAATAGAAATTCAAACACATAAATTGCAATATGCATCAGTGTGACGCGTATGGATTATTCCCCCACCAAATTAATGTGCATATATTATGAGAAAGTCTACCTTTCGTTCCGCTAGACGTGACGTAAAGCAACAGTCATTGCTGAGTGAGTTGTAGTGTTGGTGAGTGTGCTGATATGAATTATTCGGCTATGGTGAAAGCAGGTTCCCCATTGTTGATCAGGTAAAGAAAGCTCCTCTGTTTACTGTGAGTTCTGATGAACACACGGAGAAAATGTAGTTTCGTGTTATTTTCTATTTTTTTTAATAGGTAAAGATAGAAACTGTCTCTTGAATGTTAATGAGCGCCCATACAAGTGACAATGGGACGCCATACTCTGCTACTAAAAATAATGGGCATTCTAATTTTAATTTGGTGATTTTTTTGGTAAATAAATACAGACACTGTTTATGGAACCTTAAAGCTTCTTAATCGTACATGAAATGATACTGAGACCAAATAAATGTGTATATTACATACAAGAAATACAAGTTTATATTATCATGTTCTCTGCTTTCAAATAAGTACATTTTTTCTTATATATGTTGAGCCCCGAAACACTTTCTGGAAAGTTCCTAAGCACTCATAAAAATTGGCAACGGAACTCCACAACTCAGGTGCAATTCCCCCACCCCCCCAAAAAAAAAAAGAGGTTAAAAAGGAATGCTATATAGGCTATATATAAAGGTAGGATATAGGTCAAGCACCCGGGAGAGAGGAAACTGGGACGCCCGACCCTAAACACTATACGCTATGATATGTGACTGGTGTGTCGGTTTGTTAAGCGGATGATTTCATCTCAAAACAAATAGTGTGTTGAAACACAAATGTTGATGTTTTTACTGTTGTTTCGACTGTCTGGTGTTTAAGTTGCGTAACACTTGATGTCAAACTTAGTAGAATATAATTTATGGGTCTCTGATTAGTTACAGAAATGATTTAAGAGGAGGTGTTCTTTTTTAAACGCGTCTTTGAGTTATTAGAACAATGTTAAGAAATAATAATAATAATAATAATAATAATAATAATAATAATAATAAAACTCCACATTATTAATAAAAACTAAATAAATGGTGTTAATATGCAAAAGATTAAAAACAAATACTCGAACACTTGCATCGTGTTTCTCTTCAGTGTTTACGTAAAAAAAAGTTTTAAGTAAACACTGAGGAGAAACACCGTTCAGGTGTTGGAAAATCTGTTTTATCTTTTGCATATTAACAATTTATGGCAGTATATCACGATATTGCGAATTTCCTAGCGATAATAATAATAATAATAATAATAGTAATAATAATAATAATAATAATAATAATAATAATAATAATAATAATACTGTATTCATGTGACTTGAACTCGACTGGGTGGTTGACCGATGGACAAAGAGCAAAATTATCCACGAGGTTATCAGTAGTAATTAGGTTCCCGCTCAACGTGGCATTTGTTTGGACCTGCTCTGTGACAAATAAGATTATTTGCTTTCGGGTCAGAGACATTGCGAAAACAGTTTAGCGATATTATGACTGTTGTAACTGTAAATGAACTCCGAGATCACCCTCTCCATCCCGCCCCCACCCCGCCTCTAACGGGCTTACTCTGAAAATGGGCGTTGGCTTAGCGGATTTTCCATTGTTGGTGTATCCTGTGTGGATACGGGTGGCAAAAACTGTGGCGGGCGTCATGTGTGAGAGAGAGAGAGGAGAGAAAGAGTAAGAGAGAAAGTACAATTCATAGTTTCAGTCATTACGCCAGTGGTGTCATATAACAGTCCCACGGCAGGTATCATTCAAAGGTAGTCCCAGAGAGAGAGAGAGAGAGAGAGAGAGAGAGAGAGAGAGAGAGAGAGAAAGAGAATAATTAATACCACAGTTCCATTAGAGAGAGAGAGAGAGAGAGAGAGAGAGAGAGAGAGAGAGAGATTTACTTCGTCAAGACCCTCCCTTTGTGGATTTGGTGGATTATAGACATGAGTTGTTCACAGTTACTGAAAGACTTTGTGAATGAATGCAAGCTTCAGATCGAGTCAGAATTATGCTCTGTATTGGGGTCGCTGATATGACTGGTGGTATTGCATCTTCCTCTCATCCATCAAGATGACCTGGAAGTTGTCTTGGCTTATGCTGGTTGATTACTGATGATGGCTGAGACGCAACGAGGGAGACATTTCCACAGCTTAGAGGCCGCATAAGCAAATGACGAAGCAGAAACAATTTCTGTAGGGTTGTGATAGCTCCCACTGTTGCATTTAAAGACTGGACAAGGGATGTAATGTTTGAAGATTTTGCAATGTCGTCATTTGTTAAGGATTCTTGCAGTAAGATATATAGGGCTATCTTCAGTTTCTTTTTAAATGTTATCAGTAACTGTGGGGAAGTGGTGTTTGGTCCAGTACTAAGCTGATTGTATGAAGACCGATTTCCTTTCTGATCAAGTCTTCTCTGCAGTAGCAGAAGGTCATTGCAGAGTAGATCGAAGAATGTGTTAGGACCGTCTGTCTTATAACGAATATTTCGGTGACAGACATTTAAGTTTATTCAGGGTATGTGTGAAGTGAGTCAAATGCTTTGAGAGATCAGTGCCACTTTTCACTTTTTGACGTTTATGTCCATATGCAAATTAAAATTCTGGCCTATTTCTTTACTGTTTTTCGTCAGCTTGAGTTTAAAATTCGAGAGAATGCATAGTCTTAGTTTATTCTCTACTACTGCAGTGATTAATCTAGGGCACGACATAAGTTTAACAGTTTGTATATTAGAATTCTCAGTGTTCTTTTTGTTTGTCTAAATAGGCCTTACTGGGCTCTTAAGATTATATAAATTCATCCTAAATGGGGAGATTACTTTTCTTGGACAGACTTTGTCTATTGTTTTGATGTGATTATTTAAAGGTTTTCTGTTTTACTTGTTCATTAGTATTTCATCCTATCGATCAACGAGCGTAGATAATCGATTTCGACTCAGTTTGCCTCGTGGAGGTCATAAGCCAAAGAGGATGATTGTGAAGTGGTCTGGATGGTGCGGTGAATGATGTTTAGTCGAACACAATTTGCAGCATCACCCGTAATTAGATAGTAATCAGATAGCGCTGAGATATACTTAGCAGGTGATGATTATTTGAGAAAACGGGAGCAAGGGTATTTTTTCTCTTGACACATAGGTTTCGTTCCAAATATTTCGTTATAGAAATTTATGTGCAGTGCCAATATTGATCCACTAGGTAGCCCAGCAGCATTCTAGCTTCAGGCTAAATAATCTAATTCTCTCCGTGCTGCCATGGGAAACTTGAAGTCATCCAGCACCATTAAATCTGGGACGGGCAAGTCTTAGGAAATGATAACTGATGTTCAGGAAAGATTTTGTCGATGTCAGGTCAGAATAGCGAATGTCTGCGGTATTATGTGTTGGAGCTGAATTGACAGAAATGAGCACATATCATCGTTTACCAGTGGGGTTATTTTATATGTATAGTGGTTTCTGAGAAATAAAATAACCTTCCCGCTTTAACATTCACACGGTATGAAATGATAATGGAAGCTGAATTCTATAGAGAGCATCGGACCTTATATCATACTGTGGTGAATGCTAAAGCGGAAAGGTTATTTTATATCTCAGAAACCACTATACATATAAAATAACCCTATTGGTAAACGGGTAAACGATATGTGCTCATTTCTTTCAGGTGTCCATTAGTGAGATGAAAATAAAATTTTCTTTTACAGTCATTTAAAATAGTGATTTGTGTGATCCTCCCTTCGCTTGATATTAGGCCTTCAAGTCTGCAAGTAGAACGGAATTGGGCCTTAACGGATCTTCTGTGGATGCCTCTTTCTTCAGTGGGAAGGAGGTCTTCGAGTTTTGTCATGAGGCGTGCCACTGTAGGGCTGGGTGCATGCATGGAAGGGTGGTGTAGGGGTTGTCAGTAGGGTGGGGGAGGTTGGGATGTTGCGACACTGGAACTGGAGAGGAGGCTTTAAACTTTTGGGGGGTGGGGAGGGGTGTAGAATGGAATATGGGTGGGGAGGATGAACCCATGATTGGGTGTCCTTTGGAAGGCTGAGAGGCCGTTCAGTCCCGGGGTGATGTTGTTGTTGCCCTGCTTCTTGAAGGCATTGAGAGGAGTGGGAAGAGGATGAGGTGTGAGGATGAGCATGGGAAGGGTGGCAGTGGAGAAGACCTTGAGGAGGGTAGGGCAGGGGAAGAATTATTTTGCCATGATTTTATGAAATTTAGGTCGCCAAGTGAAACACTGGGGCGCTTTTGGCCATTCAGCGCTTAAAAGAGAGAGAGGAGAGAGAGAGAGAGAGAGAGAGAGAGAGAGAGAGAGAGAGAGGTTGGACAGCAAGATAGAGATCCTGAAAATAAAGATGAAGTACAAGGATCTAAAGGTGGGACCGGTAGAAAACCCCACTAATAAGTAATAGTCAGAGAGGTTGGACAGCAAGACTGAAGAAAAGAAACGGGAGTGGAGTTAAAGTACAAGGCTAAAAAAGTGAGTGAGGACAGAAATTTAGAGGTGGGGGAGACAGGGATAGGAAACCTTGACATTTCGCACCTCGCAATCATGATGCATGCATACATTGGCTATTGTTGATATTGCCCACAGCTTTTGCAGAAATATGATGAGTGGCAGTAGAGAGTTTGTTTGATTTCTTCCTTAGTAAGTTCTGATAGGTACAAGGAACCTTATATAATATATATATATATATATATATATATATATATATATATATATATATATATATATATATACACATACACACACACACACAATGTCTTTATGACTTAAACTCTTCTCCTCTCTCCTTCTCTCTCTCTCTCTCTCTCTCTCTCTCTCTCTCTCTCTCTCTCTCAAAGGCTAACGTTGAATGATAGGTGCTATACGACTGTTATGCGATAACAATGTCTATGATTTAAACTAGAATTATGTTTCCCTCTCTCTCTCTCTCTCTCTCTTTCTCTCTCTTTGAGAGAGAGAGAGAGAGAGAAAAGAGAGAGAAGAGAGAGAGAGAGAGAGAAACATAAGAGAGTTTAAATCATAAAGATATTGTTATCTTGTAACAGGTTGTAGCACCTATCATTCATCGTTAGCCTTTGAGAGAGAGAGAGAGAGAGAGAGAGAGAGAGAGAGAGAGAGAGAGAGAGAGAGAATAGAAGAAGAGGAGAAGAGAGGTTTTACATTTTAAATAGTAATTTGAATGCTATCATGAAGTAATCGCATTGAATAGTCGACTTAATAATAAGTCATCATCGTCATTCCGGTCCATAATCAAGCCATTATATTCATCACATTGCTCACTAACGCCAATTAAAACATCAGGCTAATATTTTATTTATTTTTGACTTACAGGTCAAAGTTCAAGCTTCTAAACGTAAAGCGGGTCTGTAAATATCGAAAGAAACGAATTGTTAATTTGGGTCGTAGGTGTGTGTTGTGTGTGTGTGTGTGTGTGTGTGTGTGTAAAGGCGTGTTCATAATCAGCACAAGACCAATAACATATAATAAACAAAGCTGGGACTTTTGCTTTGTTTACTAGAATGTTATCTGTCCATGCTGATTATGAATACGCCCTTAAACATTCACACACACACACACACACACACACACACACACACACACACACACACACAATGTACGATCCAATTACAGTTTGAGATACTACATCCTTAGTGCTCGTATAATCAGTCATTCAGGCTTTGTTTAAAAGTTGGAACTTGTTTGTAAGAAAGTTTTGACATAACTAATGGTGAGTAACCCAACTTTAAAAGAAACGTAACGATAAAATATTGTATTTGGAAACCAAGCTTTGCTTAAGCTTGATTTCCAAATACAATATTTTATGTCATTCAGTTTTAGTTCTGGGTTGTTGCTGTTGTCAATTTTGACTTTAGTACCTCTCAAGGTCTTCGACAGTGTTTGGAATGGAGCGATTACTACCTAGAGAATCGGCGTTTAAGCAATTTGATCTTGCATAAACAGTATTGACTTAACCGGGTGAAAGTTGGCAGAATTCTTAAGTTTTCTCTTGCCGATCAATTTTCATATGAGCAGGTATAACTAATTATAGTTACAATAACCTTATTCCCATCCTCTATTTTCCATTATAGTTACACAAAAGAATAAAGTAAAAGAAAGTACAAATAGTGCAAACAGTTATAAATTCTAAAGAAGTGCGACTTTATTGAGATCCAGAAACTGTCAAATATTTCGTCGGTTTCTTTGTTCCCGTTTGTACGTATTATGTGTTTAATCTTGAGGAGAAGCATTGTCTTAGGGTCTGTGTAAGTCCCTCCTCTTATCGTCTGGAGAGTACTCGCTCGTTGGTCAGAATAAATTACCTGAGACAAAGCCTTAATTAAAAATGCTATGTTGGCAACTCGAGAGGAACTTTCGGCACGGGCTGGTCCATGGTGACTTCAGAGTTTTCAGATCTGGGTCTTCACTTTAACGGATGGTCGAAGGAGCAAGAGCCCGTGCTGGCACAAGGCCAGCCGAATTCAAGCGCGACAAATAAGTGTGTCGTCAGAATCACAGATTCCTTTCAGATACAAAAGGATCTCCCATGAGGAATCTTATTCGTATTGAGGTGATTGGAATGTCATTATATTCAGCCCAAAATCTTTATCTTTGCACCTAAATCACTTTGAGCAATAAGAGGGACTCCAAAGCAAGACATCTCGAGGTCAGTGTTACGCCTAAAATAGCAACATGCTCAAAATACAACACATTGTTGTGTTTGATTAATGACTCATCCGTGGGATGCAAGTCTTTTGCATCTTACCTTTCAGATACGTCCATGTCGGGACCAAATCAAGAATTTCCTATTGTTTTCTCCAGCTAGCTTTGTAGGTTGGCTATGACCATTTCCCTTGGAAAAAGGACACTTATTAATGTTATGAAATCCAAGTGCATTGGAACGGGATTCAGGAATTTCACTTGAACAGGAACCATCGTTAGGTGCGTAGTGTAAAGAAAAATGTGCCGATTTTCCTGTTTTGGTCTTGTAGATCACTGTCCCCTTATCTACCTACGTTCCATCTCCGTGTTCGTGATACCATTCTTATCGTAGTTGTTATTGTAGAGTTCTACTTCTTAGAAAAAAGAAAATTCTTATGTTAGGGGAACGTCAGCCTTATTCAAATCGCACTACTGCATGATCACTTCAACTACGGTAATAATAATGATGATACATCTGGTTTCAGTCATACTGAAGTTCTGCACAGTATCAGCTGTACGATGATACTGATTATAATAGTTCAGTATGAAATTATAATAATTCGTCTTCCAGTAATAGTAATAATAGTATCCTTAATATAGTACCAGAAGTATTTCTAGTTACAACATAAATATTACTTAAATTCTGTCTTAAGATTACAAGTGAAAATGAATTTAATAATTTCTTATGTCTGGAACATAATATGTCTTGGCTGATATTAACGGTGACGCTATGTTCATTATAATGACAAATCTAGTAACAGTTATAACAGTTAACAGCAATTAAAAATCAGTATTGAGGCCGGAAGTGATAATGCTGATAAGTGGAATAGTAATAGCTTCATTAAAACGGCAATGAAAATTATATGCAGATTGGCAAAGACAGTATTGATAAGAACATAAACTTAGGAGCTGTAACAGTACAGTTGCAAACAATGATTTCAGGATATATTTCACATATATATATATATATATATATATATATATATATATATATATATATATATATATATATATATATATGTGTGTGTGTGTGTGTGTGTGTGTATATGTGTTTGTGTATGTATATATATATATATATATATACATATATATATATACATATATATATATATATATATATATATATATTGTATATATATACCATAATATATATATAATGGATATATATAAAACATTAAGCCGTTTCCCAGATTATGGTATGGTCGTTGAGGAACAAAAGCACAACGGTCACTCTCATATTTGTATTTTAACTCCCTAATTGTGGATGAGCCCTTATGTAGGAAACTTGCACAACATTAACCGCTCTACACAGGCACACATTTATTTTATACTTGTGTATGTGTGTGTGTGTGTGTGGGCTATCTATTTACGTAACTACTCCAAAATGGCAAACACTAAAGAATGAAACACGCGGAAGAGACAAGCAGAAAGAAACGAGCAAAGTAGAGAAGAAAAAATGACGGTGCGGCAAACAGAAAAAAGGAAAGTAGCCGGAGTAGAATTTCGACCACACTAGACCGAGGTTTATGGCTTTTTCGAACAATGCCCAGGCCTCCAGAGCAAGACCCAGTGTGCCCATATATTACCCTCCTCTAGAAAACATGTAAAGCCGTGTGTGCAAGCCCGTGTTTGTGTTGTGCTAGCTCGTCCGTGCGCCCACACAATTCCTTCCTGTTCGTGTGTTTGTTTGTGTGTATGTATGTGTGTGTTTGTGTGTGTGTGTTGTAAGTACCGTTTACACGCTCGTATTCAAGTACATCATGAAATCTTGCCAAACCTTCATTTAAATTATATATCTTATTCATTTATTTGGTAATGATAGCACAAGTGGAATCAGTATTTAACGTTGTAAGAATTTGTTAAATCTTACATATTAACCAATACCCGTTTCTCTGATTGCTCGGAAAAATTCCGATTTCAATATAATATCCAGTTTATTGATGGAGGTCGCATATCTTTTCCTTCTTCCATTATTCAAATAGAATTCCAGCGTGATCAAGAACTGGTAAACATTTAGAACTGAGATGGCGTTAAACCTTTTGTTTATCGTACAGTAACCTTGAGTTTTCTGCGAACATTCCGTGTCCTGCTTATCTGCCAAAGCGTGTGACGCTATCATGGAGATTTCAATACCAATTCGTGGACAAAAGTAAAGGCTTGGCTGAGTCGCCTTTTATTTTCTTCGATTTTCGACTTGAAGGCATTTCTTTTCTGAAAGCATTATTATTAATATTTATAGAACAAGTCCAAAGTGTAGAATACTGCTGTGTGAATAAAACAAAAAGAGACAAGGAAACGACAAGTAAAGATGGATTAACAGAGAGATATATTTGCATGGACGACCATACTTTGGTATATTTCTATTTTTTAAGTAATAACAATGCAGTATTATTATTTGTGATAGTAATAGTTTTTGATAATAATGTTAAAAGCTAAGCCGTTTTATGTATCTTACAAAAAAACTTGGTGTTTTAAATTTTGTTGTCTGAGGGCAATTCTTAGATTGAGAGAAGCTACCACAAAAGTCATGTCAGATTTCTTTTCAACGCATATATGACAAGGATTCGCTTAATAATGAACATACAGTCTGTTGATCCTCTGCCAGCAAGGTACTTTCATGAGGTTATAACAAAGATTAAAGAAGTTTCCTTATATCCAACACACAATAAATAAATAAATAAATAAATTGGTCTATCCCAACGTGATACATGCTATGAAATCAGCAATTTCGAGTGGTCAGTGGAAATGGTATACATAATGCATTATTTCCTTCATCTCTGCTACTTTTCTCGCTTTCTGCATCTCTTGATATCGGCTTCGTAACATTTTCTGGTCTTCATCTTCATGTATAGATCAGTATGTCTGGAAAAACCTTACCAGTCCCGGATGTATTGTCTATTGAAAGACAGGTAATATCTAGAATTGGTCCTTTTTGTCAGTTATCAGGGAATGATTTTCTTGTTCGTTCTGTGAAAAAAAAAAAGATCTTTTCGGCAAAAGGCTGGATTTTGGGTGAGATTATTTATCTCTGGAATATTTTCAGCTAACGTAAGTAGTTAAGTAACGCAGGTATGGAAACACTAACTGAAAAAAGTTACTTCTCTCATTTGAATGTGTTTACGAACCGTATTTTCATTTAGATTATTATTATTATTATTAAGAAGATGAAACCTATTCATATGGAACAAGCCCACAGAGGCCATTGACTTGGAATTCAAGCTTCCAAAGAATATGGTGTTCATTAGGAAAAAGTAAGATGGAAAAAAAAGGAAAAACATTAATAGATTCTTAGTGTTAGGACAGTATATGTTATGTGAAGGAGAGGGGGAGAGAGAGAATTTTTCGGACTGATCTTTCCTTTTGAGCGAGTTTCTTGTCAATGGACCTTTAGTACTTTAGTTTCAGTGTGGTGGAGAGATAAAGTTCTCTTGACGTCCCGAGTTCCCTGGCCAGTATTAAACCTTGACTCCTCTGACCCTGAGGCCGTGTTAGTATGCGGTCGCAAACGCCATTAAGAAAACCATTCTTCCAACGTCTTTTACATCTCTCTCTCTCTCTCTCTCTCTCTCTCTCTCTCTCTCTCTCTCTCTCTCTCTCTCTCTCTCTCTCTTTGCATGTTTGTGTTTTAATCTGAATGATCTGGATAGCTCACTCTTCATCTAGCGAATAGAAATGACCAGCATGGATTGGACGGAAACTTTTAAATATTTTCGTTCTTATTCGTGTGACTGGCTCTGTAGATTCGGAGAACTGACGGGAAGGACATCGAGATTAGGACTTTTATTTGATCTTAAATTGTTTTTAGTAACTTTTAGCCATGATGAGAGAAGTTATGTCACTTTTTCTCTGTAAGAAAAGTAGTGTGCGCGTTTTGTTGGCAAATGCAAACTGTCGCTAATGCAATCTGGACTGGGTAAATGATTTCTGGTGAAGAATATGTTATACATGGGAGTAATTCATATGTTTCTGGGTGCTTGTACTGACATGCATAAGGTTACACTAAAAAATCTTTAATCGTAATTGAAAAATAAAAAGATATACACATTCAAAATTCTTCTCAAGTTTGATGGACAAGGTCAGCAACCACATTGCTGTGATAAATTCCATTGGTTTTAGTCAGATTTTTCTTCCAGATTTGGTCCTTATTTATCACTCCGTTACAAAATAGAGGTATCTTAGCGCACCGACAGGTCAAGTAAGTTTTGAGAAGGTGCCGAGGTATATTATCAGTCCTAATAAGGCTTCGAAGGTATGTGAAATTATGCCCATATTCAATAAGCTATCGGCATTGTGGGAGGTTATGCTGGCCCTTTTAGGTACAAGATTTTCAAGTTGCTCTTATAAAGCAGTTGTAGTCTGGTCTTGATTTACTGCTGTGTGGTGGCAGCACTAGTGTTAGCTCGGAAATGTTCAGGTTTTTGAACCTTGGCAAATAGGATTTATTTTCCTTAGAAGTTTAAATCATAGAAGTAGTTCGTTTTTAACGTTAACGGCTCTTTGTGACTTCATGTCGATCTTGTTTTGCCGAACTGGTGATTTTATTAAGCTCTCGGTTATTTCTAAACTGCTGAAAACGTAGGAACAGAGACACAAATATTGTTTAAAAAAAAAACAAATAGCTTTAATAAAGTAATTCTTTCTGAAGTTATTGCACAAAATGAACCTTGTTCACAGCCGTATTTATCATCACTGTAAGTACATGCTGATTAATGAGGGTGAGCAGACTTCGTTCATTGTGTCAAGGTATCTCACTTGACCGGAAGTTCCCGGGTGCAGCGGTTTTTTGGGAGTTATTTTGCGAAAGAACAGTGTATGGCTCCCTATTTGCCTGTGTTGGACATTTGAGTTGGCATCCAGAAACCTAAGTACCAAAGCGCTAAAAATTTGAATACCCTGGCATGTTCATTCCAGGAATGTCATGCTTAAATTGCCGTGTGCTTATCTTGATGTGCCAGCTTCTCTGAGGCACAGGCTTAAATGGTATAAGCTAATAGGCATTCGGTCCTTTGGGATGGTAAGTTACGCAAAATTCAACGACCTCTGTTGTATCAGCTGTCAGGCTACTGCAGTGGAATAACATTTCAGATTCTTGTTTTATCATTCCAGTAGTGAAGATAATATATCTGAAATTAGTTTGATTTAGTCATTGAGGAACAAAAGCCATTCCTTAAAGTCAGTAACACTTTATATGAATATCCTTTGGAAACTAAATCATAACCTTGGATAATTTTAGATCAGAAGTATGCTATTGCACAATCCATTACATGTCTGCCCTCTGGGAGTTATGTCATCCAGGAAGCAGTTGTTACATGTCTCTCTCTCTCTCTCTCTCTCTCTCTCTCTCTCTCTCTCTCTCTCTCTCTCTCTTACCACAGTCGTATAATCAATTGGCATTTCTCGATTTTCTGTGTTATACCTCGGACTCTTAAAAGTTGTTATATATCTGAGAACACCTGGAGTGTGAATCTGTAATTGTAAGGATATACTTCAGATATGATGGTAGAATGTGAGTGTAAGGGCATGTAGATATTCCTTTTGTTTTGTTTAGTGTATTGTTGCTTTCAGTGAAGAGTAGGAACACGTGGTAACAGTTGATTTGCAGTCACGGGTTTCACTCCATATTTGACTTTTATCTTTTCTGAAATCTGATGGAAATTTTCTTCTTTCAGGTAAGTTTATGGCGCCAGCGTAGAACACATTCCAGAATAAAAGAAGGACGACTTCTAGCTGAAGGTAAAAGGCAGACTAATTGTATTTTCTTGTTCTGTATTCATTGATATCGTTTTCCTTTAGATTATATTTCACCTGTCATTGTATCTATCCATTCATCTGTATACATACATACATACATACATACATACATACATACATACATACATACATACATACATGTATGCTTGTAAAATTTACTTTTTCCTCTCTTCTACAAGCTGAGTTGCCAGAAACAGTGGTAAGAAAACTTTGGCAGACCTTACTTGAAGGACTGTCTTTGGCAGTCAACAACGTTCATTCATAATTTTTCTGGTTGTTTATGTGTCATTACCATTGACAGTAACTTTTTAAGAATTAATACAGTCCCACAAAGGAACGTATGATTAATCATCTTATATAAGTGAATGTTCAAGAGTTGAAAAGTTTAGGTTCTAGAAAATTGAGACATGTTTTCAATACTGAAATGCATAGAGAAGAAGCAGAAAAAAATTATCATAGGTGCTGTTATGTGAGAGAGATAGGGACTCACTTCTCATATATACAGTATATATATACATATATATATATATTATATATTATATATACTGTATACTTCATATATTTATATATTATATATGTAATATATATTTATATATTATATATATATATAATATATATATATATATATATATATATATATATATATATATAATATATATATATATGTGCGTGCGTGTGTGTGTGTGTGTGTGTGTGTGTGTGTGTGTGTGTGTGTGTAGGTGACTTTAGAAATAGTGAAGGCAGTTGGTATTGGAGGCTGATTTATGTGTGAAGACATGCATAAACAAGTGGTTCCATTGAGATTTACTGCTCATGGTGTGTGCTCAAATTATACCTTTTAACTGCACCCTCTCCTTACTCTCTTCATCAAACACAGAGCTCAGTCATTCCTATGCCTCAGGAAATTCGGTTCAGTGGAATGGGGGCGTTGTGTATGGGGGGCAATAAAATTGTCATTCATACTGCAAACACAGAAAATTTAGAGACCAAAAACTAGGTTGTATTCTTAATATTTTAATGGTCATTTAAAATTTGGGCATAGAGAAATTATGTAATTTTATTGGAAGTTTGTTTCATTTTCAGAAATTCGTTCACCGCAGGCACCTACCGAAGCATTCAGACTGTTTTCATTTTATAAAGAGTTTTATATGCATTCATGTCAGCTTGTTAATAGAAAGACATTCATTTAATCTCTCCATTAAAAAATGATTTGAAGTAAGACTGTAAATCCATTAAGAAATCATTCAAAGTAGAACTGCAGAGCATGTTGAATATAAATGAATACTTGAATATAAGACAAATATCAAATTGATATTTTACTGGAAGATGAAGGATGACTTGTTCAAATTCCATCTCCCATTTACCTTTGCTTGTGTCTTTGTTAATAAAGTGTGGCTTCTGCGAAGTAACTTTTTTTATTTTAAGAATCTTCTTTGCGTATCGTTATTCCGACTGTTTTTAATTGCCCACCCGACCCTCAGGGTAGTTGAACTTGTGTGGTGGACATCAATATTCTGTTCTTCTCACGCATTTACATAAACATGTATTGTGTGCTGATTAAGGATCTTTGGTTCATCCTCCCATTCCCCTTCCCCCTCCCCCTCCCCCTCCGTCCCTTTTTCTCTCTTTCACTGACACTTGTTTATGCACGTATAGCCATATAGGTCAGCTCCTATCCAGGCTCAGAAATGTTGAATGGCAACTTATACAATAATGATTTGTATATCTGATTTGTTTTCCATATGGGGGATTCAGGGCATTCACTATAGTGTTAGCTTCTGGTTAATGTAACTGCGTATCTCCAGCGCTCTCACTGTAATAGATGATTCAAGCGAAGCTTCAGAGCCATTTTTAATTTTTTTCCCACAAGTATTTGCTGACATAACTATACCGTTCTCCTTAAGCATTCACTTTCATTTGTATCATTTTTGTGAATATTTAGAGTTCGTCATTCTTTCTCAGTGACCATTTTAGTTTTAGCCAGATAATTCTTAACCAGTCAGTCAATTAGTTAGTTCAGCCAGCTATATCATTCTTAACCAGTCAGTCAATTAGTTAGTTCAGCCAGCCATTGAATCAGTCAATCATCATTCCTTTTAAATATTATTCTAAAGAAACAACCACCCCCGACCACGCTTAAGGGTGCATAGAATAGCAACTTCGCTTCTTGTAGGATTCAACAATTCATTTTGTCATTTCTCCACGTTGTAGTTAACCTTATCGTATTTCGTTGCGTTGAAACTTCTTAGATGGACAACATTACTTGCAAGGGAAATCTAAATAGTAGTTTCTTTTTTAGAGACGCTTGTTTTGTTTTTCATGGGGTCTTTTAATAAATATAAATTACATATCGCACTGTGTTTATAATAACATTAATTTAGTGTTATGTTGTTACTAATCATAATGATACTAAAAACAATGGCAGTATAGCATATTTGTCCTTGCAATACTTGTCTCTATTTGTGCTCTAAGGGGAGACACGGAGGGTGTATGAGAAATGACTCAACTTTTAGATTGTGCTAATCTGTTGAAGTGTTCTGCATCATACTTCAGAGAGCGCTACTAGTACACTGAAGGTCGCCTGAGGATGGCAGTGGGTTACTCTTGAATTAACCTCTTGAGGAGCGAGGAGAGAAAAGAGGGCCGTAAATCATGGCAGAAAATGTGATGTGATTCGGTCAAGTGTGTGAAAAAGGAGAAGATGGATGAAATGAAACGATATATACACATAGATATATACAGTATATATATATATATATATATATATATATATATATATATATATATATATATATATATATATATATATAATATATATACACATGTATAATACATTTATATATACATACATATGTATAATACACACAATGCACACTGGTACAATGTGTATATGTTTACCTATACATCAAAGGCCAGAGAGTCTAGTAAGATTCAATGCACATTAAATTGATAGCACATTGAAAGATTTATCATCAGCATCTGAATAGTACACGATAAATAAGCGTAAGAGAGGAAAGTATGCCTGGGTATTCCTTCTAGCAAGGACCTGATGCCCAAGACCGTGGGTGGCCATGGTACAGAGGCAGCGACACAGCCCCAGGTAAGGAACCTACGTCTTGAAGCCACAACCATCGGTTTCGACCAGCTAAGTGTTGTAGCATTTGATCTCAAGATCTATCCTTGGACCTGAGATGACCCAGTTGCCGCAAATGGAGGCATGGAAAATCCATCAGCTACGCGAAACACGATTGCGAGAAGCGGGGGAGAGATGCCGAGCGCCCCAAAAATCTATCAACGGTTTTCTTGAACTTTGTCCGGTTGGGAAAGGACATTGCTTAAGCGAGAGCTCAGCTATTTCAAAGATCCGGGGATGGAGGGAAAGAATTTGTGCTATCCAAAAATAGACAGAGAAATTTAGCGGGCTCGGTACGATACTTGTTGGTATGATAAAAGAAAAAGTGAATAACAAATAAATAGAAAAACCAAGAGACATTACGTCGAAGTTACCAGGATATGATGGTTGTGTCTGATTTAAGAGCCCTCATGAAAGAGGAATATATATTATACCGAGGGTCTTGCATAAGCTGAGCCCTTTTTTTATGAGAGTGCGTTGGTAGCAGAATATGTCTCCCTGTTTGTCTGTCCTGTCCTTCCTACCCGACTGGAACAATGGAATGTAACTGAAAAAACATTATCGTTTTATGTATGTCATTTCTACGCCATACGTGTGAGTTTGTATGCATAATATATTTTTTTTGGGTGAAAGAATTTTACACATACACACACACACATATTATATATATATATATATATATATATATATATATATATATATATATATATATATATATATTATAATATATATAATATGATTATAACATTTGTTTGTTGATTCATTTTATCACACAGTACCTCCAGGTGAAAAATAAGAGGTGGGTTGTAGGTCTAACCAGTTTCGACTTTATTTCAAGCCATTGACGAAAGGGCACAGTATATGATATATAAATATATTATATGTACAGTATATATATATATATATATATATATATATATATATATATTATATATATATATATATATGATATATATACATATTCATACAAATATTTATATGCATATACATACATACATGCGCATATGCTTATACTCGTACTTATTTTATGGAACATTTTGATTTTATTAGGGAATTATTTATAGTTATTTACAAGGTTCAAGAGGACGTCGCCATTTATCAAGAAAATTTCTCTCTTTTCTTCTGTCTCAGAGAGAGAGAGAGAGAGAGAGAGAGAATCGTCTAGTAGGAACTCCCACAAAGCAGAGGACATTTCAAATGCCCTGACACCGACTGAATGGTGCATGTCAGATGAAATTAAATTGAACTTCATATGTACCGATTGGTTACATAAGGGAAAGACAGCGCGCAGCAATTTTCTGTCCTTCAAATATAATCAGAAGAATACTTATCCTCGTACCGCAAGACCAGTACTGAATTGCCATGTTCTTTCACAAAAGGTCGACAATAGAAAAGCCGCCTGTAATGCCCGCAAGTGCGTAGCTTGCATGATAATAATGGAAGGCTGTCCTCTGGCGCTTGTATCTTTTGTAAGCGCTGTCAGAAGTTACTCATTCCGCTAAGTGGCATGGGAGCGAATCCTGCGAAAGGAAGAAATTTCTTCTTCTTCTTCTTCTTCTTCTTCTTCTTCGGAGAGTGGTCATGAAAGAAAAATAAAAAGACTCGTTCGTTGTTCGTGTGTTTAGAGACCAAATAAAGAAAAGTCATGCACTGCGTCAGTACATACACACTCACGCACCTACCTACGCCCAAACATACATACACACCTACACATAAAATCTACTGGTCACATATATATATATATATATATATATATATATATATATATATATATATATATATATATAAAATATAATATATATATATATATATATATATATATATATATATATATATATATATATATATATATATATATATATATATATATATATATATATATATATATATATATATATATATATATTTTACAAATATGGCAGTAACTATTGCCCAGTTTTGTTTCTCTGAATTCACCCTCAATATGGGAGGATATGTTAAACGTAGAGAATATATAAAATTCAAAGCTTTACTTCTGTTGGAGTATGTGTTCTTTTCATTTTGGTTGGTGATTCTTTGCAGTGTGTCTTTCTCCTGCAATATATTAATAACAAATAACACTTTCCTCCGGAAAATTATCACCACTAGTGTGTCCTTCGATCCTACACGTGTAGGTGGACAAAGGAAGCGTTCATATTTATAGGAAGATGACCCAATAATAAGCAGTGTCCTTGTAGGGAATATCTACAAACAGACCCAGTCAAACTTGCACCGTTGCTTTTGTGAATAAACCTTTTATTTTATATGTTTGTCATTTTTTGCACAAGTGAAAGTCTTATTCATAATGCTATCTGCTGTGCCATACACTTTGAATGAATCAGTCTACACCGAGTATGGTAATGGAAAGACTTCGTCACTTTATTACCACATTCGCAATTGCTAATTCTAATGGAATATCTTTATGCTGGTTATTTTATGCATGATTTGTAGTACTTATCTCAATAATGTTAATTAATAGTGAAGACGTTTCGTTCTGAGGTTAATGACGGTCTTATCGGTCTGACAGGCGATAATGATTAACTTCAATAATTGTCTTTTTAATTTGAAAAATAAATTAACAACTGGTAATTTCGAAAATGTACGGAAACGACACCTCTCTTTTTACCAAGCGGTACGATCACGCATACCTACAAGGAGATAATGCATACTTACAAGCATAATAATATATTATAGGTAGATATTAGCTTAATATATCATGAAGTTCTCACCGCTCAGAAACTCCTACATTATCTCAGTTGCGGGCTTTTTTTTTTTTTTAGGAGTATAATGAGGAAAGGAAATCATATGTCCTTGAAGTTGTGATGCAAAGGAAAACCCCCAACTGGTCTTGCCGGGAAAGGGGTATGGCCTATTAAGTATTGTTGGCTCATAATCTTCGTTTTTCTCATACAAGCCTCTTCTGTTCTAGAGGTTTTGCGTTGCGCCTCTAACATACCCCCATCTTTTCTTTGTTTCCTTGACTCTCATTTCAATAAAAAAAAAAATTACAAATCGGGCTACCTTTGGTTGAATAACTATATATTATTGATTCCAAGACCGAAATACAGGAATCAGAAAAAGGTGAAATAACATGCTTTTATAGATGTATATATATGCGTATATATATTATATCTATCTATCTATCTATCTATCTATATCTATCTATCTATCTATAATATATATATATATATATATATATATATATATATAATATATATATATATATATATATATATATATATATATATATATATGTGTGTGTGTTCAGATTTTTGTTTCACATGTTGAAGAACTGGAAATAGTACCACAAATTTTTCATATGATCCTCCTTCCCAGTTAATTCATTCAGTTACAGCTACAGTATGAGAGCTACTGAATGCAGCCTGTTTATGCCAGCCAGGCAAGAGTATACCTTGAGGAGTGCGCGGTGGCCTTGGTTTCGTATTCCCTGAAATCAGTGCAAAGGCCGCAGGAAATCAATCCTTTGAGAGGCAGCATCAGCTGAGGCGTACCTTGCTTACTCATCAGGTATCGTATTGTATCAGGTACAAAAGGAGCATTTGTTTCGAGATCACTGAAGGAGAGGCTTGTTCTTCATCGAAAGTGGGTGAAATGCAGCTAGCCAAATATTTACCCGAGATTAACATTTTTACTGCGTGGTTTTATAGTGGTCTGTTTTGTGCGTAGTAGTTATCGGCCATCGGAGGGAATGACGTTACCTTTCGTGATGAAGGATTCATTTTTAAGGACAAAGGGCAGTGGGAAGGGCAACTGAGGTGCTTTTCTAGCCCAGTCTTGAGGAAAACTAGGAAAATTGAAAGGAAAGTTGGCTTGTGCTTTGAACGTTACTCATAATTGTTTCAACAAAGTCTTTGTTTCCTTTTTTATCGAGAGATTCATTTTTTTGATCACAGGTTATTGTTATAGAGTAGACTTTTAGGATACATATTTCATCTCTTCCTAGTTAATTTATGCTCACTCATCACTTTATTCAGTATCAGATATTGATCCTTGCAAGATACAAATAATGGACTGGCACCGTCTCAAGCTATTTGTTTTCCAAACTTGGTCACACATTTATTTCCAGTAGATTCTAAGCTTTTATTGGATCTATTTTCCACTGAAACCCTTGTATACGGTTGAGAAATAAGTGAAGCTTCTTCCCTCCCTGGTGGGTTCTGAACCTGCCCACGGTAGAGATCAGCGTTAACCTTAATGGACAATGCTATAACGTACACCTGTTGGACCTATCTTCCATGCGAATGTATTCGCAGAGAATTAAGTAAATTTGTAGTCAGCCAAGTGTCAGCCTAGTGTCAGTCATAGTGAAAGCAAGAGACGTCCCTGGCTCTTCGTGGAAGTTCGCGTAGATGTAATTAATGGCGAGCAAAGACGGGAAACGAGGAAGAAGCGGCGGAACGTCGCTTCCTGAGACTGATCATTCCTTTCTCTCAACATGAAAGGTGAAAGGCGTTATTAAAAGGCGGGAAGTAATTGCATCAAGCTCAGAAGGTCCTTGGCTTCCATATTTCAAGGATGGCTCATGTTAAGTGCGCTAAGATCCGTGAGTATGGGGCTGTCATCTTAATCATCAGCTAGGGAGTATCGTTCAGCAACAGATGTCTTCCAGGTCTGGAAAGTAAGACCGTATTATTAAGGTGTTAGAAGGGTTTTATTGACAGCATACTGATTAGAAGTGGAAAGCTATTGTTTTTGGATGGAGGTTAAAGTGATGTTTTGGCCTTTTTTAGATGTACTTTGTAAGTATGTTGATAGGTTTAGGAGAGAGCAGTTTATTGTAACTGGAGTAATTTTAGCAGCGCAAGTCTTTATTTATCAAATTGCAGTACTCGTCCAGTGCCAGAGAGACAAGCAGTACTGCACAGCCAGCTCATGAGGGTATATGTAACAGGAGGCAAAACCAACGGTATAAATAAGAAATGTCGAAGTAGCAATGACAGAGACTTAGAAAGTGCTGTGTAGAGGGAGTGGAAAAGGAAGCCCTCTTGCCGTTTGTCATTTAAGATGTAGAAGCAAGGTAATGGGAGTGTACAATTAGTAAGTATATGCTACTTCCCTTTTGCGTATACAATTATGAACCCTCTCAGTTCTTGTCATGCACTAAGAGAGAGAGAATTAAACCGTGAACGTTGACCTGGATTGAATTTTTAATCCAGAATGGGAGTGCATAAATATCAAATGAGAAATGAATATTACTTCTCGTGATCGTGACATTGGTAATTTTGACTCTTAGATGATTCACGATCAGTCGTTTGTGTCGCGAACTCAGTAACAGATATTGAACCTTTTATAAAAGACATTGGTTTAGTGGAAGCTGTGCATGATTTTCATGATTTGTAAAAAAGTGTTGCGTTTGAAATTGGAAGTTCGGATTAAATGTTAATTTTGGTTAGTTGGTATTCTCATATTGAGCAATCGGTTAATATTCATGCAAGAATACTTACTGGCTCATATTCAGATATAACTAAACCACGCTCTGCCTAAATGCAGTTTATAACTCTATTTCTCAGTAATTCGACTTTAAAGCTAAAACTAATTCTCCAAAGCAAAGCTCACTGAATTGCTTAAGAAAAACGTCGCGTCAAGATGTGACCGCTGTCCAGTTTAAAGCCACAAATAAATGACAGCCATTGTATCTGGGTATATTTAAGGCGTCCTGAACAAAGAAGGATTAACGAAGAAATATGAGGAACTGTTCTGTCGACTGCGAGAGAGAGACAGTAAAGTCAGACTACATCAAACGTTGCAATAGGAATTATGTACTTCCACGTCATGTTTCCTGCGGGGCTCAGGTTTGTATGTTTGGAGAAGGACACTCGAGGACTATTCGCATCCAAGGCAAACGAAAATGCATTAAACCTTTCATCTCGGCTGTGACCGGGGGTGAACTTGCCAAGTCAAGGGTGCGGTCCTTCGCTGTGAGCGATCGCTAACTTGTTTTGAAGGTTATAAGAACCGAAATCATAGTGACATTTGTGTTTGCATTTCAGGGAGATGGCGACAGAGTTGGGTGTTGTTCCTCACTCCAACAAAGAAGACGAAAAAGGCGCGGTGAAAACGTCGCATAATCTGGTCGGAAAATTTATACAGAGTCAGGAATGGCTTTCTTAGGCACAGGCATAATATATTCATCATATTTCCTATGAAAACATACAAAGTACGCGGCTGAGTGTGTACAGGGCAACGAACAAAGAAACGAATATCGTCTCTCTCTCTCTCTCTCTCTCTCTCTCGTGGGACATTGGTAGCGCCCTCAGCTCACAGACGGTATGGGCGCGTTCCCTATAATCCCGCATGCCATTGCTGACCTAAGCAGCGAATAATGTACCTAGTTGTTAGTCGATCAGTGTGGGTCACAGCTTGGGTGGAGACAGAAAGAGAGCAGTCAAAATATGGACCATCAAAACGGGAGGGCCTCGACTAGATAAGCCTCACCCCACCCCGGTTGAAACCATTCGTAAGATATTCTCAAGATTCTGTCTCTCTCTTTCTCGAAAACCACAATACGTAAAATTGACCTTTGCAAGCAGATGCCTTCTTGACTGTATTATTTCGTATTATTTCGTAGACAAACATTTCAGTAAATTCGGAACCTCCAATACTCATAAAAATATTGATAGTAAATGTTACGTCCCTCGTTCGCTTCTGAATAAACCGTTAACGGTGAAGTTTATGACCCATATTTTTTTTTCAATCGATGTACTGTCAGTATTAAATTTAGGAACAGTTTTGTTCCAAAGTTAACAACAGTTGAAAAGCTAGGAACCTAGGTTCCTTACAGAAACTATTAACAGTAAATCCAAAGTTCTGATTTACCTTTATAGTACCATTAGCAGTAAAACTGGGACCCAATTTCCTTCACTGGAGAGCTGTATTAGTACAACCTTAGTATTTTTTTTTTTGTAAGGTACAGATATGAAGCTCAGGTTTGTATGCGTAGAAACTGTAACCAGCAAAGCAAGAAATCCTGTTTACTTACTTTGTAAAATGGTTCTAATGCTACTTTAAAACACCAGTGCGTTGGGGTTCTGATTAGTATATATTTTGTATGAATTTATTAATTTATTTAACGTCTGTCATTATTGTTATCCATTTATTATTCTAATTTCAGTTTTTTCTTGTTTTTTATATTGGCATTCGGTTATGTAAAAGCTTCCTTAGCAAGTTATTGGCTTCATAGGTAGCTTCTTATTAATGTACCTTGCACTGAAGCTATATCCCTGTGCAGGAAGTTTTTTTTTATGTCACTGTGGGGAGACAGACACCCACACGCGCTCGCCGTAGCAATAAGTTAAATATGAATGAGCGAAAAAATGAGTGTTAACAAAGGGCAGGAGGGCGACTTGTAGACTGAAGCAAACTAGCTGAGTCGTATCAGTGGCTCCTGGGATAGAATTCTTCTCCTCGAGATTTGCGTGTCTAGTTCATCTTGTAACCAAGGTCAGATTTGTTGGCTCTACTCCCTAGAAGTGATTTATGACCTTTCTTTGCCTAGGTTATCGGTCATTTAGTAGTTCGAGATGTCGTTAGTGTTATAATTTTTTTCGTGAGCTGAATAATTTTTCAGGAAAATAACAAAGTATAAGAATAATATAAGAACGATGTTGGTTTCGTATATTATTTTTTTACTTTTTCATTTTCCTGAAAAATTATTTAGCCCATAAAAAAAGTATAACTAACGACATCTTGAACTGCTGAATGACTGATAACCTAGGCGAGAAACCTCATAAATCACTCTCGGAACAGATATTTTAGACTGCAGTCAGAGATTTCATCACAATAAAAAGCACATACATTGTTTTGAGGGTCTCCACATTGAAATCGTTCATTTAATGGTAAAGAATTTTTTCTCGGTGATCTGGTTGATGGATCTTGCCATAAGTAACTTAGTATTGAAGGCGATAGGATTGCGTGCCCTTGGGTTAACTCGAGTTAGATCACAATCTGGCTCAGTATGTTTCGTGTCTGCTAAAGTTTAAAATAGAACACTGAAATAGGGAATGGTATAGAGTCCATGAATGAATGATTGAGTTATAATCAGAACAGTATTTTATCGTAATAATGCTTTACACATATGGGGATGTCACCATTTTTGCTTGAAGTTCATGGTCATTCAGTGATCCCCATGCATGTCATTTAATGCGTTGGCCCTCGATTGTCAATGTGACTCTTGCCGCCAGCTGTGTCATACATTCAGTCTGGTCTATATACCTGATTGAATGTATGACACACCTTGCGGCAAGCTGTGTCATACATTCAGTCAGGTATACAGACTAGATTGAATATATGACACAACTGGCGCCAAGCTGTGTCATACATTCAATCAGGTATACAGACTAGATTGAATGCATGACACAGCTGGCGGCAAGCTGTGTCATACATTCAACCAGGTATATTGACCAAATTGAATGTATGACACAGCTTGCCGCCGGCTGTCATACATTCAATCTGGTCTATATAACTGATAAAAGAGGAGGGTTGGGCTTAGCATTAAACCTCATACCTAATAGAAGGAAGTTTCACTAAGGAATATGAAATCAGACATCCTGTGCTTTCTTTGTAGGCTTTACTGTAATCATAACGTTTCCCGGTTCCTGATCCATTCATGAGCATTTCATGCGTAAAACCCAGCGAGCAAATGCAATAAACGTCATGATTCTCTGAATGTCTTCCTACCACGTTCAGACAGCTACTTTGTGTATGCAAAAGAACGCAGATTAGAGCTCTGTTTCTGTAAGTGAATGAGAAACCTGTTCTTAGGATCAGGAATAGTAAGCTGTACTACACGGTATTAAAGATAACACTCTGAGATAACACAAAGATTTTGCTGAACCTTAGTTTCTTAATGGGCATAGAGAGTACGTAATAAAGAAGAGTTTGATTTGAATAACTTTATACTCAGGCTGGTGTAGTATGATTATAATGGTGACAGAAGATAGTGTTTCATCCAAATCAGTAATGAAAGAATCTTTTATTGCACAGCTGTTAAATACAGATCTCTCTCTCTCTCTCTCTCTCTCTCTCTCTCTCTCTCTCTCTCTCTCTCTCTCTCTCTCTCTCTCTCTCACAGCGGAAGCGTCTAACATAATTTGTAGAAGAATATTTTGCAAATTTTTCATAGGGTTCATGAATGCAAAAGCTGAAGACACCGCTCAAGATACATATCTAAGCATGTATTACATACTTGAGTTTGTAATACATAAAGACAAAAAGATTATGAGTGAGAACGGCCGATAGAAGAAAGGTTAAAAGTGCCAAGGTCTGAGTAAGGGGATGAAAAAATATTTCGTTACGAAGCGAATAAATTCACAATCGATCATCGGAACGTGGCGATGTTCTGCAAGAGAGTGCGAATAATAGTGACGTAACCACGAAGCGAGGGAAGAAGATGCAATCCATAAACGAAAGCCCCCGCAGTGATGATGTGAAAAACGGACTTGGAGTGAAGGAAGAAAACTCGCAATTAAATTTCACGCAACGAGGATATGCAACAAAACAAGACCTTGGGGGTGGATTTTGAAACATGTTTTACCACCCGTCTCTAGCAGCTAATGATTATTTCTCTCGGCTTATGTACACGAGAGATGATTATTACCGCCCGACAACACCAGCATCACCTAATAACCACCTTCAGAAGCGAGCATCAACAAGCTCTCTTGCCTCATACCAATAACCCCGTCAGGGGCACGAAGAGAGAGAGAGAGAGAGAGAGAGAGAGAGAGAGAGAGAGAGACGTGCCCCTCCACCCTGAACACAACCACCTCCTCCGTGATACCGGCGTATTTGCCGTAGTGTTAATTAAGCTAGGCTTCCGTTGTACTTTCCAAAATGCACATTCATATACAAATTACTCGTCCTGAGCAAAGGTGTGTAATTACGGGGTTATACAGGTCTTACTACATATACTTACAGGCAGTTACATTCACGGTTACTCTTGAAGAGATGTAGAGGCTTTTAGATGAAGAATTGGATTCCAATAATCAAGCGCTCGTGAAAAGCACTTAGAGAATTCTCGAAGGTGTTTTGTCACTTGACTGTTATATTGCCCCTCGTCCTCAGCTCTAGATCAGCAGAAGAAGTGGTGTGGCGTCACGTAGGAAGATTCCGGCACATTTGTTTCAGTGGTGATATGTTTTATAAAATAACAATAATTATCCATATGAACCGAGACTGATAGGACCATAATCAGCACAATTATGTATAATAAATGCTGTATTGTATAATTGTGTGCCCTCGTGAACTGCAGCCTGAGCATAGTGGATTGCCAGTTGTCACGAGGAAAGCATAGAACACCATTATTGCCAGAAACAAAGAGGGAAAATAACATTTTGAAAGATGCCTAACAAGTCACTAGCTGAATGCGTGCGCACTCAAGAGCGAATCCTTAAGTACTTTAGTTATCCTTGACATTCCAGGCTGACCGTCCATTAGCCAAGTACCTATCCACACCACTGTACATAGATTGTATCTGTACAGTTGGCCCCGTTCATACCTGTGGCTATTTATGCCATTAAAGCTTAAGTGTTGATATCATCAATTCCTATGTACCTTCGAAGACTTCTCTACCGACTCGCATGTCGAGGTTAATGTTGTCAGGACACACACACACAAGCACACACACATATATGTGTATGTATATATATATATATATATATATATATATATATATATATATATATATATATATATATATATACACAGTATAATAATAATAATAATAATAATAATAATAATAATAATAATAATAATAATAATAATAATAATAATAATAATAATATATATAATAATAATAATATAAATGGGTTCTGCCGATACCGATCCTAAGGGGCGAGAGAGAAAATACTAGCTATACTGCAAATGTCTTTATTGAGCATATTGGGATGCTTGGATGGGGCTATTCTTTGTACAGTACACTATCAGCCTATCCATTTATCTATTTATCTCAGCATCAGTTCGTATATGTTTCCCGTAACACCTTGGTAAACCGGTTCTTGATTGTTTTATGACCCAACTAAACATCGGATCGTTGATAGTTGAATGAGACGAGGTGGGGTATTCGAATCTGTTGACGAGAAGATGAAGTTTCTCCACAGCTATTCGTGTTAATTTGACAAACAAATGGCTTCAGACTAAGAGAATGACTGTTAGGTGTCACCCTAAAAAGACTAAAAGACAGTTAGGTGTCACCCTAAAACGACTTAAAACCGAAAGAAAGACTGTTAGGTTGTCACCCAGTGGACGAACTGTATTATTTTGTTTTTTTAGTTTTAGTAGTTAGCTATTTATGTGGCTTACTGTGTTTGGTACTCATTTTTCTCTTCACGCCATTAACAGGCCTTCATTATTCTTAAGTTCGGTGGAGAGAGAGAGAGAGAGAGAGAGAGAGAGGGTTTGGGGGGTCGGGTGAGGAGCAATTAATAATAATAGGAAATATTTTTTGTTGTAAATGTATATAGGCTATATTGGTTTGAATCAGAATGAACTTGATGTAAGGTTTTGAAAGTGTGCTTACTCAATTGGACGTAATAATAATAATCATAATGATGATAATAATAATAATGGTGACAGTGATCGTGTGGAGGAAAGTGAACATTCAAGATCAGTAAGAAATAGAATTTTAAAGTTATATAAGTCTCTCTCTCTCTCTCTCTCTCTCTCTCTCTCTCTCTCTCTCTCTCTCTCTCTCTCTCTCTGTTACAAACACACACACACACTGCTTGTTAGCATGCACTTTGAAACCGAGGTGACAATAATTATTTGGATTGATAAACAGTGAATGAATGGCGTCAAGATAAACTACAAAGACCTTGTCAATCGTCCCTCAGGCTCCGAAATAATCGTGAACCTTCGGCTGCCCTCCCATCCTGACTTTCACCTCGATTTAAATGCCCAAGGGCAATGAAACGCGGTAAAATGGTGGTGGGTATGTAGGGGAGGTGACCGTGATGCAGCCATTACAGTAATTATAGCAATACGTTAGACAGTGTAGCACTTTTGTTCTTATCCGCTTAATATTTATTGACTGTGGGGAGTTATGCAATGTAACTTGATGAATTATGTATTATTTTTTGGAGGAAAATGCTTGAAATATCTCATTGTTATTACACTGTGTTATTATTGATTAAAATGTGTTAGCATTCACGTGGGACAAGCCTAAGAGGCCATATCCTTGCGAAGTAAGGTTTTATAAGACAGGATACACATACAGTATATGGAAAGGTTGAAAAAGAACGAAGAGAATAAGAAATACACAAAAGAGAAGCAGAAGTTGACATTTGAAGGTAAATAAACAATAACCCAATGACTAACTGTAAACAAAAGTGTATTCATAACCTTCCATACTCTTAATATTTCATCTTTTTCAGGAATGATTTCCCTCTCAGTCCGTCTCTTCTGACAAAGTAATAATTGATCGTCAAGATAAATCTACTCTGCAATTGCATATTTCATTGCACCGAAATTATTTGAACATAGCCCCGTTTGGTTGGTGGTCGGTTTTGGTTACGATGAAATATGCCAACTCGAGCCCCTTCCCCAAAAGGCAGTTGCGGTAAGGCGCGAAAGGGATTAGGAGGCCGGTGTAGCTCTCCGGACTCGGACCAAACTAAAGAGTTGATGTAGCTCCTCTGAATTTGTAAGCCATTTGGTTGTCCTTCCCATTTAATTAAAATTTCCTTGCATATGCAGATGCACCCAGTAGGGGGGTAGTGCCGACAGTGCACCTCATTCGGCGTTCTGTAGGCATTACTTATGGTTCTTTGGGGCGTCCCTTTGGCCCCTAAGTGCAACCCATTTCATGCTTTATACTATACCGCCATTCATATTTCCTTTCTTCCATCTTATTTTCTACCCTCTCCTAACAATTGTTTCACAGTGCAACTGCGAGGCTTTCCTTCGTTTCAGCGCTGAATGACCTCATAGTTCCCAGAGCTTGGCCTTTGGCCGAAACTCTATATTAGATATAAGGGAACGCAAAGAGACTTTTGTGCTAAGGTTTCCATCGGGAAGTAAGTGGTATGATCTGAGTCATCAGTTTGGAAAGAAAATACAGGTTGTGACAAAATAGAGGAAAGTAGAAATTAAATCCATGTAAGTAAAATGGAATACATATACATATATATATATATCTATATATATAAAGATATATATTATATACATATTTATATATATATATATATATATATATACATATTTATATATATATATATATATATATATATATATATATAAAAGGTAATTAGACGAAAATTAATAATCTGTTCGAAACAGTAGCATAAATCCATCATAGAATCGGATTTAGGTTGAAACCAATAATTAATTATGAAGAAACGTGTGCTGTAAACGTTAAAACGGGATTACTTTCTTGTGCCCAGAATCACGCGAGCGCATCTCCTTGAAGTAGTTATATTTATGCAATAATCTGTCTAGGAGGACTGGGTATCCGTGGGTTTCGCGGGGGGAGGGGTGGCGGGTTTAGGATCGCTGGGAAGATATGTTCCTTGCTCCAGAAGGCAGCCTTTAATTCACAGCGCATCATTGAAACTGCAGAAAGACTTCCAGGGTAATTTTATCCTTGACTGACCAGCTGAGAAGATGGATGGGTCAGAAATAGAAAACTATTTTTTTTTTTTCCTGCGGGGTCTCTTCGTTTTTATATAAAGTGGATTTTGGACGGATATACCGGTGCTTTCAGCAATCATTTTGATAACAGTATTCGTTATTGTTCAAAAAAGATTCGGTTCGGTATTTTACAAGGTGAATTACTTTTTAAGTAGCGAGTGTCCGCGTGTGGATGAGTGGCTTATTGTAAGGGCGAGCGTTCTTTATAACATTTTGATTGAATCATAAAACAGAGATAAAACTATATTTTACAGAGGCCTTTCGAAACGCTTTTATAACAGTCGATACACCCCACTTTTATTAGAATCGTAAATCGTGCACTGTCCCACTTTAGTCCAGAGAGAGACGTCTCTCCGGACCCTCTTTCCTCAGAAGTAGAAGAAAATTGTCAGTTTATGACTGTCGCGTTCTCAGACTTCGATTGCAAGCCTTCGATGGTTTTAGGGCCTCAGAACGGCCCATTGCAGTTCACGCCAAAGGGCTGAGGTCTGCTGCCTGTGGCCCAAAACTTAGGGAGGTAACCCTGTGTTCTTATCCGGGACTGGGACTGGTATTGTGTACAAGCTGTCAAGGAAGTGCTGGGTTCCTACCTCTGCATACGAATGAATGGACAGAAGATATTAATTACCTTATTTATTTATGGTTGACAAATCCTGAGGTAAATGATAGATAAAAAAAAAACAACCTCATGATATAACTTAAAGTATAGGAAAGTAGCTATCCTAGATATTGGAGTATTTATCAGTAGGAAAATTTTGTAAAGTAAATTTTGCATCTTTGCACGTAAAAAAAATATAATACTAATAAATTACTACAGAAAACAAAGCGAAATTAAGTTGGTCTTATGTCGTGCGTAGTAAACATCCATTGTAAAAAGACAAAGAAAGTAAATTTTCCAAATTGTGTAATAAATTACCAGACCTTTCAGATACCGTCATGGCCAGATGACAACGAAGTGTACGTTTATCACTAATGATAACACGCAACCGGGGATGCAAGTCGCATGTTCGTTATGCCCCTGAACTTTCGAGCTGCGAAGTTAAACAAAGTGGGGTCTAGCTGGTGTTTTAACTGGTGACTTAATGCCGTTTGCACATACGTTCCATCCCATCACTGTCCAAGGTGTTACTAATTTGGGTTGCTTCATACATACATACATATAGTATATATATGTATATACATACATATATACACACACACACATATATATATATATATATACTGTATATATATAATAATGTACAGTATATATGTACATATATATATATATATATAAATATATATATATAATAGCTAGTAGAGGAAGTTTATACACAGAGTATTCTCCACGATTCAGTTCTTTAAGTGTGATTATAGCAGCAGTCACTGTCCTTTTCCTGGGACCCAACCTTTCATAAGACTTAAAAGTGATAGCGTTTATATATATATAGTTATAGTGTGATTATATATATATATCCTTATATATATATATAATAATATATTATTATACATATACTTAAATAGTGTATATATATATATATATATATATATATATATATATATATATACATAATACGTATATATATATATATATATATATATATATATATATATATATATATATATATATATATATATATATATATATACATACTGTACACATACACAGACACACACACATTATCACCAAGTCTTATGAGAGGTTGGTTTCCAAGAAAAGAAGGACTGTGACTACTGCTATTCACATTTGAACTGCTGGATCGTGGAGGTAAATTGTGCAGAAAACGTCCTCAGCCACCAGCCACTTCATTCGTGTTAATAGAGGAGGATCATACATCTTGCAAGCACTCTCATGCTTGCTACCTAGATGTTGAGACCCCTCCTTCCTTCTCTGTATCTTATTCACTGCATCTATCCATCCCTTTCTAGATCTTCCTCCTCTTCTCCCCTGAATTGTATTCAGTGTATCCATTCTTTCTACATGACCAAACCATCTCGAGTCAAAAGTAACATCCAAAATAGCACCCTCTCTCCCAAAAAGGCCCCTGTGAAGTACTCAGTAGGTAGTAGATGCCCTTGTTCAAAAGCAAATCTTTCATGGTGTTTATTGTCCGTACTGTATTGTGCCAGCCCTCTCTTATATTGCTGCCTATTCTGACGGTAGATATATACAGACGCAGTATGGATATACGCAGACATTATTATATATAAATACATAATATTGTATATATATGTATATTTTATACATACACACATATGTATATATATATACTGTATATATATATATATATATATATATATATATATATATATATATATATATATATATATATATATATATATATATACTTCATCATCTTTGTACACCTAACGTACGATTTACATTGTTGTAGGCGCTCACAGTTTACAATTTATATCGTGGTTATGGGAAGGACAGAAGAAGAAGAAGGAAAGAAAAAGATAGAAGGAAAAGTTCACAAGTCCTACAACTAAGTTGGCTTGCCCAGGTCCTAGGTAACCTTGAAAGTAATACCCAGAAGTGGGCGGGGTCAGAGACTCGAGGAAGAAGAATGACTCCGCATCTCCCTCCACCTCTAATGCATAATCCAGCGCAGAGGACGGCTGCTTCTCTTCATGAAGATGGTCTCTCTCTCTCTCTCGGTAGCATTTGCTTCCCTTGCAGGATGAAGAGAGTCCAAGTTTTTATGCTTTCCACTCATGTAGTCGAAGCTTTGAAATGAATGCTTTTAAAGAATTGTCGAAGATTGTTGGAAGAAGGAAGTAAGTTGTCGTTCATTTCAGGAATATAGGAATGGTTCCTTTACAGGATTAAGGTAGTCCATGTTTTTTTTCCAACGTTTTACGTCTTTTGTCATTTGTCGAGATTTAAAACATATTTTTAAAGAATTGTCAAATTTTGTCGAAAGATGGAAGTAAGTCGTCGTTGATTTCAGGAAAAAGGAAAATTTAGCCGTATAAGGTTTTAGAATAATAGCGAATCTTTGAAAATTTTAGAAAAAACCAATCTAGAAGGAATTTGGTAAAAGGAAAATGGGAGATTTTATACAATAATTAGAAAGTCGTCGAAGATAAATGAAAAATTTCAGAATCGCTGAATTCTGTCTATGAAAAATATTACAGACTCGTCGATCTTCAGGAAAAACAGTCTTCGAGGTTAAGAAAATGTAAAGGCATCAAGGATTTTCAGAATTAGAAATTCATCGAAGATTAGAGGAAAATAAAGTCTCTGGGGATTTTAGAAAAAAAAAGAAATCTTCGAAGCCTTTGGGAGAAATAAAAAAATCCTTGGAGACTTCAGAGGAAAATAAGAATGAATTCGAAAGTTTAAATAAAATTGCCTTGATACACTAAGATTATAAACCAAAAATAGATATATTTAGAAATCAAATACATTTATTTTTTGTTTATAATATTAGTCTGTCAAGGCATTTTTTAATGGCACGCTTAGTAAAAACTCACTCGTTTTCGAGCAATTATCTCATAATGACCTCTAGGAACTGCATTGACCTTTGACTGGTATCAGTTCTGGGAACACAAGTAGCATTAATGCTGAGAAAACTAAGAACAATAAAATGGCCTTCATTGGTACACACAACACTTGAGGACCATTTTATTACGTTTAATAAGTTAATGTTGGCACCGCAGTTGATATCTGTCATCTCAGATGATATAATTTGACGGCCAAAGTAAGCGTGTTTTTTTTATGTCATCCTTTTTGGTGGTGATGTGATACGTTGTACCAGAGGGTAGGCGATGATTAACTGTATTTCTTGCTAAAGTTGGCTAAATGTGACGGATGTGGAATAAAGTTCATTGAAATCATTGGACGGCAAAAGGATTTCCTGCCTGCTGAAGAGCAAGAGCCCGTGGACAGATAGTCAAAAGTAGACGTATTCTTGTGTCATCTTTACTAGTGATGTGGTAGGGTGTTCCATAGGATCGGTAGCGAGTGTATTTCTTGCTAAGAAATCAGGCCAAGACATTAGAGTTGGAATAAAGATCACTGAAATAATTTGACTGCTAAAGGAAGCGTATATTTTACGAGTATGTCATCCTTTTGATGGTGATGTGGTTCGTTGTCCTAGAGGAACGGTGGCGATTGCATTTCTCGCCAAGAAATTAGGTGGAATCAAGTCTTGTGAAACTTCTCCCTGTAATGTCTGATATTTATCTAAGAAAGCATCGTTAGTGAAACAAAAGAAGGGCGCAGCTTATTGTGCACGCGCAGAACTTGACCACACAGCGATTTATCAGAAATCGGTTGATAAATATGAGTAAGAATCACGAACAAAAGGAACAGAGTAAACTTATCCTATCATCGAAGTAACGGGAGAATTAGCTTCAAGCAAAAAGGTAACGAAATCCGTTCAGACTGTAATATCAGACATCAGCTGAAAATAATTGGGGTTGCTGATACCAATGTTATTACCAACGAAATTAAGAAAATGGAAAATTGTAGCGTTGCCATCACCTTTAATTATGTAGGTGACCATATGACGCCGAAAATAACGCCTTGCTTCAGTCCCCATCAAAAGTCAAAGGTCCCTGGCGGGTCCTTCAACAATAATGATAGTTTTCATTGCCACCTCGCAGCATTGCCGACTTAATTACCGTCGACAGAAAACAAAACGAGTGCATACGGCAATGAAAAATAATTGCTAAAGTTGCGCTTACGTCACCTAATGGTTAGAGAAAGGGAAGGTAAAACTGGGAACTGGGTCGCATAATCCCATAACCCCCCATTCACCCCCAACCCCCATCCATCTCTCCCACCGGCCCCATCAGCACCGAATTCGCCCATACCAACGGTAGAGAGTCGTTTTCATCAACTAGCCATAAGGAACACCCAACTGCATCAGAAGACGAGGAAGAACCTATCCATTCAAACGTATTTGACACTGGAGAGTTGAAGATGCTATATGCTTTACTTTAAACAATTTAACAAGAGTAGTGACGGAACATCATCTCCCTACTTGTAGTAAGGAAAATAGCGCATCACGGCAACTCGAGCATTACCCGAACGGGAAACCATAACGTAATTTCCGTTCGGGGATACCGAACTGTGCACCAGATATCGGGGAGCCCTTCTATCACTCAACATTAGGGGTGCTTGATACACGCACCTCAAAAATGTCGTATGCATAATTTACGAGTTCGGTCTCGAAAGAAGTCTCGCCAAAGAGCTTGGTTCCTTCATAGGGCCATGCGGTTCTTGGGTAAGGTGAGAGAGGTGGGAGGGTTTGGGGGGCCGCAGCTCGGGACTTTTGGAAAGGTTTGGCGTATGGCGACCGTTGTTGGGTGCGCACGGCTGAGCTGTGAGCACATGTGTGCTATACAATGTTTCCCATCTGCACAATGGCAAGCACGTGTTGGTCCCTTAACAGACAGAATTTTTAGGATGTTGGTCGTAATTGTATGTGGGATATCATAATTATATATATATATATATATATATATATATATATATATATATATATATATATATGTATATATA
>NC_089795.1:73835162-73842662 GCF_040412425.1 Macrobrachium rosenbergii
AAAAGCAAACCATTCGAAAAAGCAAGGATTTATATCAGAGTCATTACAATGAAAATCTTTGTTAAGGTAAAACGCAAAATCACAATATCATTAGATATAATTAACAATACTTTCTCTCATTTCCAGGTAAGTTTGGCAGTTCCGAGATAGGAAGTTTTATAAGCTCCAATAACTGGAGGTAAGTTTCATCATGAGTCCATTGCAATGAGTGTTGTTTTATCAGTTTTTCTTTCAAGGAGAATCTTAATTGAAAGGTTACGTGGAAAAGTGGAAACCTTTCTCTGTCTGTTTCGAGAGATCTCTATTTCGTCTGAAAAAGATAAAACTTCCGGGTATTTGGGAGAAAGGAAGAAGCATGACGGCACAGAGAATTGAATGAAATCTTCTTGGGAATAATTTTCATATAATAGGAAGTCATTTTGTTGTTAATGTCACGAATCAAGCCAAATTATGTTGAGTAACTCGCCTGTTGCAACATGACAGCTGATTGAATTAGCGTAAATTGTCTTGTAGATTAATGAAACGGACAGCTGCTGCTTCATTCTCTTCGTGAAGAAGAATGGAAATTGAAATTAATTGATTCAGTTGCATCGTGCCTTCTTTGCGCTTAGGAAACTCTACCCCAAAATTGCTTTACCTTCTCTTATGCCTTATTTTTGTTGTAATTTTTCTTTTTCATTTTCTTTTTTTCTGAAGCCGTTCCTAAATAAGGGAAACCGTTGACTGATGGGAATAAAATGCAAATGCAGACTACCATAGAGGGTATTCCCTCTGGCGTTTTTTAAAAGGGCACTTGCACTTGTTGCACTTGCCCGAAGCAAGTGTCCTTTATCTTAATGCTGAGTCCCTATTGGTTAGGTAGCATGTCACGAGCAGTTTCCACATGGGTGGCACTCGGCTGACAGATGAACAATTAATTGTGGTTTGCTATATCATGCGCATATATATATATATATATATATATATATATATATATATATATATATATATATATATATATATATATATATATATATTTTTTTTTATCACATCACCGTGACATTTATTATATTCACAAACATTGAGCTACAAATGTCGATTTAATATCTAATTCGTTCTTCCTCCGAGATAATATTGAAGGGTAATTATATTTGGTAAGTGGTTCGTCACTTGGCAGAGCGAATTGATTATTAAGCGACATATGTAGCTTAATGTTTTCAGATATACAAATAGTGTTTGTGTGTGTGTGTAAGTAATATTCGGAGTGCAATATGTATGCTAAACCTGTATGAACTGCACTCTGGATTGTAACTTGAGTTTGCGATGTCGTGAGATGGTTGTAAAGCCATTTTGCTTTGAAATCACCGTTAGCATCACGAGAATGTACGCTGCCAGTTTAATGCTTGATTGAGTTCATACCACACTATTGTCAGGTAAACCAAGCTCTTGTGACTAGGTCATTCCATTAAAGTTCCAGTGCCTTTCACCACATGACAAGGAATGTAACTCATTTCATTCCATAACGACCAACAATACTACTTAAACCAGGGTGGGCTAAGAATGAACTCGAGACTATCCATATGTACACTAACATTCTGTAAAGTAATTTAGCCTTGGAAGATAAGTTTAAAAGGGAGGTAAATATGTACACTGATATTGTATAAAGTACTTTAGCCTGGGATGATAAGTTTAAAATGGAAGCAAATATTGGTGGAAACTGACATAAAGATTTTATAACTAAAAATATGTGCCATAAGTCATGCTTTTGAAATACTGAGATCGTTGCTTTGTTTTCAGCCAGTCAGAAGGTAAGGGCCGTTCTGATAATCGTTGCTTTCATTCGTTTCAAAGAGAGTTTTACTCTTAATGATCCCTAGAAGTGGGGGAAGTGTGAGTCTTCTGAGGAAGAAAATGGAGGTCAACTTTACTTCGAAAGTTGTTGCACATTGATCATGGTCTCCATCTTTTACTCCAGACGATATTGAACTTGGAGAGACTGTTGAGGTAAAAAATGTCGTCATCATCATCATCATTAATATCTTCATGTCAGGTTTTTTCTTTTACGAGTAATGAGTTCTCTCAACTGTCTTTTGCCATGTCCACATTGCCTGAATGTCATTGAAGTCCATGTCACCATATGTGCCCTTTTAGGCTAATGAAATAGTCCAAGTGTTTTGTTTGCGAAAAAAAAACTTTCGTTTACGCGCTTGTGTGTCTCTTTTCGTATTAACAGGAGGAAATGCAGATGAGTTGTGGATCGAAGTTCACCAACATGTAGGTTTTATATTGCTTTTGTCCTTCCAAATGGGGAAAATTTGGTATTGGTATATATCTGTCTTTTGCAAATCCAACGTGTCGGCCTGTCAGTAAAATTGTAGAAAAAATGTAGAAAAAAGATCTATTGCTATGTTTATTGCACAAAAATAAAATTTCCATATTTCCATAACTTTAACCAGAGCAGATGTTATATGACCTCTTTTATCTTTTCTCACAGTTGTTAAGCAGTAGGCGTTTCAACTCAGGGGCAAAATATAGATTTTTGCCAAAATAACGAGTATCTCAAAAATGACTGAGAGGTGTTTGCTGCAGAAATAAACACTGCATTTGAAGTAAGCATATCGTTAAACAATGTTCCAACACTGGTTATTTTACAATTGAGATAACATATGATCTTGAAGGTCTTGGAAATTACTGGCTTCGAGTTTATAACCTCCCCACAAATAGCCATGTTCCGAATGATGATTGAGTATTTCTTCTTGCATGTTATATTTGGTCCCACCGGAAACGTCAGTCATGATTCTGACACGGACTGTCTTCATGCAAATTCGATTTTAAAGAATCGTAAAAAGAGTCACAGGACCTTTTATTTGAAAGTGAAAATGCATTTAGAAAATCAGCAAAGTAAAGGATAAAAGATGAAAGAAGATAAGGTTATATTGACTGGAATAGCTCCTGGAAGCATATTAAGGGGTTGTTTGGAAAACGTCAATGCAAAAATCTACTCAAACACTCATTGTGTTATTGATATCTTCCCTCTGCATTCCCCTTTACCTCCTCTTACTTCTTCCAAATGAACACCATACTCTTTGGAAGCATGAATCTCAAGTCATTGGCCCCTGTGGGCTTGTTCCATATGAACACGGTTCATCTTCTAAAAAAAAAAATAATAAGAATAATTAGATATCGAATAAGGAAAAGGACATCACTTTTTCGGTGACTTGATTTCACAGCCTCAGTAGATTAGATTCATTAAGGAAAATACTACCTATCATCACAATGGAAGGAGTTATCATACACTTCCTCGGTAAATTTTCTCACGAACTTGAAACGAATGCGATCACTGCTCTTGCAGGCACAGACCAGAACGCTATGACGATGGCGATGACAGCTAAAATGTCAGTAAAATCTGCTGTTATAAAATGCACGCGCACACACATATACTGTATATATGTGTGTGTGTTTTATATACATACAATCATACATGCGTACTATTTATATATATATATATATATATATATATATATATATATATATATATATTGTATATAAATATACATACCCGTATGTATGTATGTATGTATGTATGTATGTATGTATGTATGTATGTATGTATATACATACTTAGTTATGTGTTTGTAAATAACCTTGATAGGACAGTATTAAACGTTATGCCTTTGTTGTGAGAAAAGAAAGAAATAACTAGACAAACGAATAGATAAAATCTAGAAATTGACCTGTATGAATATTGTCGTCGTCGGCTGTACATTGCACGAGACACTTACGTTGTTCCTGAGCAATTTGTCAACCGTAATTTTGTGTTGGTTCTTTTATATAAATATTCAGTGACATTTACATGTAATAAAGTGACAGCGAGCACCGTGACTAATCTGCATTGCTTGCTTTAGTCGGGGGCGTCTACCATAATTTTCTGATTCACGTTGCAGTAGGTCGATGATGCATAACAGTTTTTTGTCTGCTTGATGCAGGACCCACCAGTTTGATGATATGAATAAAATATGAAAATACGGTGCGTAATTGCTCTGTCAGTAGGAGAAATCCAGCAACATCCGTGGACAGTAAGTAAAGAATTCTATCGTATTTGCGTAGTACTCCGAGGTGCATGAACGAAGTTTTTACAGACGTGTCTTCTAAAAATCTTATTTCGTCTTTCTGCTGTGACTAGAATTGTTACTGAAAATGAGTATGTTCCTTGCGGGGGAAGTATGCATCAGTTAGAGTTCTTTATTTTTATTACTCCTTTTTATTTCCTTTTCTATACATCAAATGACTGTTATAATTAGTTTTCGATTGAACGATGTCTCCGTGTACTTTTAAATGTTGTCAGTTTTAATAGTCAGTTACTTCAAGCTTACTGTTGTACTGAAAGTACGTTTTGCCTTATACTATGCAACGGATTTTTCTCAATATCACTCGCTAAGAATAAAAAAAATTACCTGATTTGGGATCCCTAAATACTTATATATAAACGCACCAAGACCTTTTCGAAAAATAGGTAGCTCTAGAGAAATATCAACAAAACGGTTACTGCCGCACTCATTCTATATGTCTTGAAGTTGCTAACCTAAGCTTACCCGCCCTGGCTGCGGTCCATCACAGTTAACTAATTATATATATACACACACACATATATATGATGTATATATATGTATATATATATATATATATATATATATATATATATATATATATATATATATATATATATATATATATATATATATATAATATTTATTATATTTCTCTCTCTCTCTCTCTCTCTCTCTCTCTCTCTCTCTCTCTCTCTCTCTCTCTCTCTCTATATATATATATATATATATATATATATATATATATATATATATATATATATATATATATATATATATATTGTTGTTTCTTTTGCAGTTTCGTAATGATTTTTAAAGTGAACTGCAACCCTCTTTCCATCAGACTGACAAAGACAGAAATGTTTAGTCATTTACGTTCCTTGCTAATGATGACGACGCGATTTAGTTGTTCGTTGAAACGACTCTCTTCCTAATTATTAAAGCGACTACGAGATGAAGAAAACGAAGAAGCTGGAATAAGGGAGGAAGAGGAAATATCGCCCAGTCAGAAATACCTCTTTTGATATTTACCTCGAGAAGGTTTTGATTTTGGCTCTCTTTCCTTGCCTGTGTGTTTGTTTGTTGCCAAAATTACTCTGAAAGCTATTTGGATTTTTGCTAGAATTTTACTTGAAGGTGATCCTCATGATTAGGCGATAAGGGATTTTATATTTATTTTAGAGGTGTAGGGATGGTTGGGGGGAGGGGAGGGGCTGGTTTGCTCAGTCTTGGTGGAAGTTTGTGGTCTCCGAAAACTCTAGTTACTGTATTGTCATGTGTGGAGTCACATTCAACAAACACTGATTATTTTTCGAAGATTAAATCAAATTGCCATTATTAAGTAAACTATCCTGTTTCATTACCAGCGTCGGTTACCGTATTTTTTTTTTCATTTTACATTCGGTTTTCACTTACAAATTAAAATATAAACTCCTTTTTCGCCTCCTCTAATTATAACTGATACAGTAACTACAGTTTTAAATTATAATTGTAGATGAGTATTCTACAGCTATAAAGTATCGTTTAATCTGCTGTATATTTATCTACAAATATTACTTGAAAATTGTAGTTATAGTATCAGATACAATTAGAACATGCAGAAAAGGAGTTTATATTTTAATTTGCAAGAGAGAACCGGATTAGAACAAAAGAACGAGAGAGAGAGAGAGAGAGAGAGAGAGAGAGAGAGAGAGAGAGAGAGAGAGAGAGAGAGAGAGAGAGAATAATATAGTCTGAAATGTTTAAGTTTGTGGTCTACTGGCCCTTTAGGCCAAAATCAAAGTGTTAAATCCTTTTGCGGTCTTGAATCCACAGGATGTTGGCCGTGGAAATGCGTTGGTAACTGCAAACTCTTATGCAACTCATCGCCTGCAAAGTCGACATTGAAAAGTTTATTAGAGTTACGGGAAAAAACAAAAAAGGAATTCAGTAACTTAAGGGACTTTGGAACCAGTACAAATCAGTTAACTAACAGGGATGAATTATTTACATTCGATTATACCGGCTGAACTTCTTCATAGAAGGTTTTTATTTTATTTTGTTGAGAGACTTTTTGAGTAGAAAACTGGTTCTGTTATTGCTGAAATCATCTTTTTTTTTGCTGATTATTCAAATATAGTAAGAAATATTTCTATACTTTCATGTTACAGGATTGACGATTAAAGATGTTTTTATATTTAACGTGTTACGTTTTCTTAATTTGATATATTGACACAATTTCTATCAATCTACCATTTATGTGGGTAGTCTGGCAACGACCAGGGAAGGTTTAATCAATCTGCTGGAAATGTCAGATGCCTTTGAGAATTGAATTTCACATTGGAAAAAGTGACAGACAGATAGACCAACTGAAAGGTAATGGTGGTCGTATGACAGTAATAAAAGAATTAATTTTATTGAGGAATGCTCTTGGCCATATTAACGGGATGAAGGAAAACAGTTATGCACCAGAAAAATACGTTAGATGTTTTTCACTGTAATACCATGGGTAATAGAAAAACCTGTCTAAATCAGAATCTCGGGTAAGGACAAAAACTTAACGAATATAGGCCCGATCTTTAGATGTTACTTATTGAAATTACAATAGAGGTCGTGAAGGAAATGAGGCAAATTATGTCAGTAATACATTAGTTGTTATTCACTGTAATACACTATAATACAGATAAAATATAGCAGTAAATCAGCTCATTAGGCAATGGAGAGAAAAATAGACGACTGCATATCTCTAGTTCCTTCACATCTGCCACCATCGATACTTAGATATTATTTTTTTCCCTTTAATTAACCAGCTGCCCTTGGAGTCTGTCTAGACAGCGGAATCGCCGGAATGTAGATTACTTTGAAGTCGTTATTTTTATTACTGTTCTCAATGTAGCTGTAGCGACTGTTTCCAGCAACAGCGTTTGAACCAGCCATTTATATATTCAGCTCAGAAGGGCGTAACCCGGCGTCACTATAATATACATGGCTCTTGGATTTTATAAAAAAAAAAAAACAATCAAAGATGTGATAATACGAGTGATATTTGTTTAATTCCATTGATTGTGTTTTCTAAGGAAGCTCGATTTTAATTTTTGTGCGCTTTTTTTATTATATATGTATTTATATATATATATATATAATATGTATGATTTTATTTATCTTATATATATATATATATATATATATATATATATATATATATATATATATATATATATATATATATATATATATATTCTTCATACGCCTGTTTAGAGGAGGCGGTCCCCATAAGTTTGAAGGGATAAGGTCACAGCCTCCTTGCCCTTTCTTGACTAGCAGACGTTGGTACCAGTTTACAGCTGGATGGACTTGGGGCAGTGCAAAGTTATGAAAGAGGTCACCACTTCTCATAAACACACACACACACACACACACACACACACACACACAC
>NC_089795.1:73847662-73902662 GCF_040412425.1 Macrobrachium rosenbergii
GCGTCTTATTCAAGTCACGAATCTCATTGAAGGGAGAAAACTGTACGAAGGCTACGTGCCTAATGGATGGGGAACCTAATGGCAAATAGCACAGCTGGATTGCCTTGTTTTGTGATTGAGTGCTGGAGATGGCTCGGCTTGAGGGCGACAACTCGTCCACAATATTCCTGTAAATGAGTCTCCAGTTGATGAGGGTCATGATTGGGACTCGAGGAGGATTGATTGGAGAGAGAGAGAGAGAGAGAGAGAGAGAGAGAGAGAGAGAGAGAGAGAGAGAGAGAGGAGAAGAGGGGGGTTCCAGGTAGTTTTATCAGTTACCTTGCTTATCTCTCTTTTAATTTTGTTGTAAATTTGAATTCTCTCTCTCTCTCTTCTGTTTTACACACAAACACACTCATCTCTCTCTCTAGACTCAACTGTTTTTACACAAACACAGCATATATATAAATATATACACAAACATGTATATAATAAATATAGTATATAGATATATATATATATATATATATATATATATATATATATATATATGTTATATATATATATGTACATATATATATAAATGCACACACACACACACACACACACATATATATATATATATATATATATATATATATATATATATATATATATATATATTTCACGTTTCTTTGTTATAATGATTGTGATGTAACTTCATCTACAAGTAATTTTGTTGATGATGTATTTATTGGTCACGTTGATACTTGAATGTAATCAGTATTTTGCCTTCCAATCAATATGCTTTTGGAATAACATTGACGTCTGTAGTTTTCGGTCTTATTAAATTACGTCCATTATGGGTTATGTCGTCCGTCTGCGTATTCTGAACGTAAATTGCTGGGCTAATAGTTATGAGCTGCCATAAAATATTTCAAGAAGCATTATTCTGTTGAAATGGTACAAATAGCTGTGCAAGAGGCGTCTACATGGCTTGAAACTAGTCGCTTGATTGCTTATGTCTGTCCGCTCAGTTCAAAATTAAAAGCACTGAGAGAATAACTCATTTTGTGCTTTAAGTCGCCTTCAATATGCAGCTTGCACGTGTCTCAGCGTTGCTTTCTTGCCATTCATATTGCTATGATTGTCGATTCAGTATAAAAAAAAACATGATTTTACGAAAGAATTTCCCGATATATGACTGGGTCTAAATCTGTTTTTTGGCTGATTGCAAATAATGATTAAACTCCAATGAATTTGCCCATTTATAGCGCAGTAGAAAGTCTTACCATTTTTTGTTTCTGTCCCATAACTTTTGGTGTTCTTTATTAGCTCATTCGTTTTTGTCACCAAAGCCTTGTGATCTCGTAATAATTACCGTCGTGCGAGGCACGTTTATTATAGTCTACTAAACGAATGCCATTTACCCGATTAGTTTTTCTATTACAGAAATTGGACTGTTTATTTCGGCAGTGTGTATGTTGGTTGCCGATAGGCATGAAAAATATCAATAATTTATTTAAAATGTTTAGATAAATGTACAGCAAGAATTCGTCCAAAGGCTATGTGTATTACTGTTTTACAAAATAAATAGTATTACTGAAAATTAATAACTTCTTAGTAATAATTTTGGCACAAAATACGATTACTGGAAAGCATATGCCAACATAAAAAAAGACGCGAGTTCAGTTCAGTAATAACAAAAGCTCACTTTAGAAGGCTATCTACGTCGAATGAAAGGAAAACGCAGGTTAATTGGTTCTTTTGTTCTACTGGGTCAGTAATGAATCTCAGTCATTTTTAACTCCCGTCCTTTTGTTTGCATGGGTGTAGTGGTGTGTGTGTGTGTGCAGTTCAGGTATATATATATATAAACATATATATATTAGTATATATATATATATATATATATATATATATATATGAGATAACAGTAAGATTGCTCATACTTATTATTTTTCCAAGATCTTCCTATTAAGGAAAAGGAGAAATAGTGGGCGTTAATGTTAACCGGTTGAGTGTGAATCTCTCCCTTCCCCTCTGAAATGAACGGTTTTAGCTGTACAGTTTATACGAAAGTAGTATTTGACCTTCGTTTAGATACGGACCCGAAAAGTTTGGAATTCCGAGAAACAACGTCACATACTGGACGTGCAGAAAAGAGTGCGTCGCTTGCAGTGTTATTTTATATGTATGATAACCGACCGTATTTTCCCTACCCTGCTCATACGCAAAGCACATTTTATTTGTTCTCCCTCAGTACAGGTATTTTTAAAGCTGTTTCCAGTCGACATATAAACTCGAGATTATTTGTTTTAATGATTATTTTATTTTTATAATTTGGTGAGAATTTCCAATGTCCATTCGTTCTTCGAGATTTCTCTGGCCTTTGTGGTATTATTACGATAATACTGCAGATTGTGTTTGTTCCGTTCTGTTTATTTTCTCTTTCGAAGCAAATGCTATGGAATTGTAAGACAGACAATGAAATTTATCGTTAAGTATCTTACGTAGAGTGAATACAATTTTGTATGATCAGGAAACTTTTTTGGCAGAATAGTTTTAAAATTGTAAAAAAAGAAACGTTTGTTAATTGTTAGAAGGTATATGAACAATCAGTCTGAAATGGAATAAGTTTGATGATGTAATTTCAGTACGATCAAATGTTATTTCTGAGTATAAACTAAAGAACATTTAAAAGCTCCCGAGTCGCTCCTATTAAGCTATGAAACCAAATTATCAGTTTAAAAGTTCGGTTTCACCGTAATTGCTATGTGTGTGAGACCGTTCAGAGTAAAAAAGGATGACCTTGGCACCTTCTGGCAATTGACGATGGCCACAGATCGGAGCTGAACGTGATGGGGAATGATATCTGAGGGTTTAAGGGGCCTCTGAAAGAGTGCAACCGAGCTTCCGCCTCACAGCCAGGAGGTTAAGTTAGTCACGACACATTTCAATTTTATTTTTGGGTGAATTTTAATGGCGCCTCAAGGAAAAATTAACACAAAATCCTCATATTTACCGGCTGCCACTACTTTGGTGTTGGCCGCTGTTGAAAATTAACGGTGCGTCAAAGAAAATCAGCACAAAATTGTTATATTTCGGCTGCTATTTCTTCGGTCTTTGTCACTTTGGAATGTGGAAAGGAAATGGTTGTATTACTTTGTTATACTTTTCAACACTGGCAGATAATCTGAAGTATTTGTGGTGTAGGTAACTAGAAAGATTACATAACTCAAGTTTGGTTCTTTCAGATTTTCTTGATTTCACGTTTCCATTTTTTTTTATTTTCACATGCACTTTACAGAATTTTTTAAAGCAAATTTAAATGCATGTGGAAAAGGTTAACTGGGAGGGAAAAAGCCAGTTCTCACGAGGTTTACCCTTTAAACCATTCTCCTGGAAATACTGTAAAGGGCGTTTGCACTCTTTAAGGAAACTGCAGTAAAATATGTTAATTTTTAACGTGCAGCTCCTTACATTCACAAACGGAGAGAAAGCTATTGATATTGCTTTGGTTTTAATTAAAACTTTTTCGCTGCCTGGCCTCAGAGAAAGTCCTCTCACCGGCCTTCAGTCATGAATACAGTGTAGTCATTTGTTTTGCATAAGTGCACGAACGTTAATATTGCACCTTTTCTGAGAAGATTTCGTCTCTGTTGGTTGGGCATCAGGCCTCTCTCTTCTTTTCAAACTTTACCACACTAAGGGCAAAGGCCGGTGCTGGCATAAGCCAGATTAATCTAAACCCGCCTAACCTGTAGATGTCAGCTGGATGGACAGTATAGATTTTTTCTTTTCTTATCTGTGTCTCATTTGGCCTGTACCGAACTCCCTCTAATTTCCACCCCCGATCATCGGCAGTCGTCACACAACCGTCCAAAGCATTCCAGCGGTGTCACCTCGGAACAAAGACCGCGTTGTGCCCACATAAGGACGGGGCGACCTGATGCGACGGGAGGTATTCTGGAGGATGGATCCCCCTCAACTGCATCCGTTTGCAGTGACAGTGTGCACAACGCGTGTATGCTGGGCCTCTTCTTAATCTTTGACATCCTGCAGCTTCTCCGCCTCTTTCTTTCTCTCCACCTCGGTTGAGGAAGGAAGTCAAAAAGAAAGAAAGAAGGAAAAAAGAAACTACCGTTAGAGTTGAGGGTTTAAGAGGGAAGGGTGCTGTCGCATGTTCGTCTTGTTGTGCTGATTCTCTCTCTCTCTCTCTCTCTCTCTCTCTCTCTCTCTCTCTGGTCTTTTGGATGGCATGTAGGACCCCTTTTTCTCATTCTTTCTGTCCGCCACTCTCTTCTTTAACGCCGTTAAATGGCGTAGAAATTCCAACCACCACCACTCTTTCTCTCTCTCTCTCTCTCTCTCTCTCTCTCTCTCTCTCTCTCTCTCTTCCCTTCTTTTATGCCGTTAAATGGTATGAAAGACCTCGAAGTCTGTATTTGCAGGTGTTTAATTCAGCGTAGGTGCAATGGAAGTGGTCCAGCAAAGAGATGGGTGGACGGGAACAATAGGTGGATCAGTGGGAAGAATTTAGCCAGTTCAAGATTATTTGATGGGATAGACTTCTTTTATAACTAACGAAGATATTTTTTTTTACATAATTACGTTGAATAATCACCTTTTGCCGTTGTAGTTTTTATTTAAACTATTATTAAATAATAATAATAATAATAATAATAATAATAATAATAATAATAATAATAATAATAATAATTAATAGGGTTTTGTCAAGTAATTTGCAATAAGTTGTGGGGTGCTACAAGGGAAGGTTATTTAACTTTTCTGTTTGCCCTTCTCATAGATATTGCAATGCATAAGTTGTTGGAGATGGAAGATAAGGTTTGGATTGGAGTGACTATAGAAAGTTAACGGACTAAGAATATGGAGATACTCAGCACAAGATTTGTAAAAGCTGGCTTAATTGATAGCATCATGCATCCAGAGATATGTGACTCAAAATATATTTGAGAAAAACAGAAGTAATGAGGACAAAGTAGACAGAAAAGGATGAAATAATGATAGTGGAGAAAGAATCAATGAGGCTTAAACTTTTAATGATATCCGTAATAGTTGGGATTTAGTGGAAGATTAAAAATGTCGAATCAAATAGTGGGCATACTGAATAAGATTTGGAAATCAAATAGATTAAAACTGCATACTAAAACAAGATTATTAATAAGTATAGTTCGATCTCTTTTGGTATGCTGACACGACTCTTGGTATGACTGTGAAACACTATCTAAAAGATTTTGTCGATTTGAGAATGAAACTCTTAAGAAGAATATTAGGGGTCAGGTGGTTGGATAGTAGTATGGTACCATAATGGAAATTGCAGTGATTCCATAAGTAGATGATAGAATGATGAAAGGGAGGTGGAGATGGTCCATGCATGTCCTACGCACCGCCCTCGATAGACTGGTGATAGTGTCAGTTGTGGGCTACAATATTTGGATAAGAGCTATGTGAAGGAATTCTGGAGGTGAGTGGAGATTGTGGAAGATATTGCACGGGAACCTAATGATTGCTGGGAATTTTAGTGATAGGCTTTTGCCTGCTTGCACAATAATACGGCGTTAGCGTTGGACGATGTTAATAATGATGATCATTATTATGGAATCGAACATATCGACAAATTTTGTTGATATATATATATTTTTTATTGCATAGATTAAGTTCCTAATTATCAAGTAAGACAGCAGAAAAGAATGATTTCGTTGACCTCATGATCAAAATCAACCTTTTGGTATGATTAATATCAAAGGTTCCTTGAAAATCAAGGGTTTTTCAAAGGTCACTCAGCTGTCAGAAGCCATGAATACGGAAATATGAAAGTGATAATTCTTGATTCAGTGCTGTTTATTATTATTGTTTTAAAGCGAGTTTCCTTTGAAAAGAACAGGAGAGTACATTGAAAATCGGGGTGATCGATGGGAATGTGGAAATCCTATAAATAGTGTCATCTGTCGTTCTTGAACAGGTTTTGACTGAAAGGCTACCAGAATAAATGCCTTCTCCCTCCCCTCTCTCTCTACCTCTCCTGCGCCCCAACACCACCACCCTTCCTCACCACTTTTGTTCTGTGTCTCTTGCGTTACCTGTACTATCAACCCCTCCTTCCCATTTTCTTCCCTTCTCCAGTCTCCCTTTGTTCGAATTTGTGTTTTGCCATTGTGAAAACTTTTTATCATCCGCTTTCTCACGTCCGGCTTCAAGGTCCTCGGAAAGAAAGCGTCGATTTCAGCGCATCTCTGGCGGCTAATTTACGCTTCCACCTCTCCTTTTGTTTTGCAACCCCGAGCTTGTCCTATGACAAGACCGTTGAAAGATGGAAGATAGTCTGTGCTTAGGGAAATCGTCGGCTCGACTGCCCTTTTCGCAATTAAAGGCTCGTGATTGGCACTGGGTTTGTTAGGACGTTCTGTCCGGGAATAAAAAAGATGCCGTAAGTCTTTGTTGTCCTCCGAAGCATTTCGAAAATGGGAGTTTGATTGGGATGGCCCATTGTGAGTCTCTCTCTCTCTCTCTCTCTCTCTCTCTCTCTCTCTCTCTCTCTCTCTCTCTCTCTCATGTCAGCATATGTACTACATCCCTCTTTCTATCTCTCTCTCATCTGCATGTACACTTTCCTTTTTATGGTATAAGAATCGTACTGCAGGTGTGAAGTTTTCTGTTCATTCACAAGAGACAGATGTTGACCTCTTACCTTTATGTAATATATGATGCACTTATCAGTATGCGTATTGCATCTCTCTTTCTGTCTTTCATTTGCATATATACTTCCCTTTTTATAGTATGAGAATCATACTGAAGGTGTGAAGTGTTCTGTTCATTCACAAGAGACAGGTGTTGACCTTTTATCTAACATGATGCGCAGGGCAGTGAATAGAAACTTCAAGAATTTAACTGCCAGTTTTTCAGTGACTGTAGAGGGTTCGTTTTATTTTGCTCGAACGAAAATGAAATGTTTAACTCCTTGAGATATCTTGGTTTAAGATTTCGGGAAATTATTTGGAGACAGTGAACGCGCTTTCATGTCAGAAGGAAATACAGTATATGATTTTAGCGCAGAAATAATAGTGGAGAAAGCGGTCGTTGTATGGTTTAGAAATCCGTGGTGAAGCATCAACCATAGTCACGAGTATTTTCCTGCTGTGATTTTGCATGGCTCTGCATCCAGGATTATTTGCTGGTTATTACCTAACTAGCTGGCACATACCTCAAAAAATGGCGGTAATATAAGAGAGAGTCGAAAAGGCAAATCTCGACCGTACAGACATTACTTACCATCTCGATGGTAGTTTGATTCTGCATGCTTTCATAGTGAAAGGCTCGGCCTAGATTAGACGACAGCAGACTTCATTATTCACAGATTATCGTCGTTACACAGAGAATGAATAGAGACAAGATGTTGCATTGCCTTTTAAAAAACGAAAATCGAGTTCTTTGGCACGTTGAGAAGGTGATGCAGATACAGTTTCGTTCCCTTCTTACAGTGCTTCATGTTGCAATCGCAGCTCCTCATCTGGACCTTGGATTGTTGCTGGAGAGGTCATTCTTCACAGGTCGAGGAGGAAGTAACACCTCTGAGTCTCTTTGTAAATCACGCTTCCAAATATCATCATGAAACTGGGTTTGTTTTCAGCGTTGACCACGTTTCTCTGCGTAAACGAGTGTTTTCTAGTCAAAGCAGATCGTGTCTGGAGTGATTTGTTTTGAGATAATGATAAAAATGGAAAATATTACCTGATGATAAAGATGTCATTTCAGATTTTAACGAGATAAGCAGAATTGAATGATTCGTGGTTTTTATACATTATTCCAAAACATTCAGGAGCTCATTTGACTTTGGCTGTGGCGGTTTGCATGGTGTTTTGCGGCAGGTTCGAGAGCAAAGTCGACGACTTTGGCCAGCGTTGATTCTGCCCAGATGCTTCACGTGAGCGCTGGCTTTTTTCTTGCATCTCAGTCGTGGCTTTGTCCTGTCGCGAACTCCCAATTTTATTCACTTCAGTTCCGCTTTAAGGTCGCTTTGCTTGTTTTACTGACCATTCTTTGCGCAATGGTCTTAAGAAATCGCTGATTGCATCCCTCTCCCAAGTTCTCGTCCACATTATTTACCTTAGACTTCAGAATCGATAGATGTTGTTTGGAGGTCACGAACGCGATGGATAGCTGGTTTGATCAGTATTTCAAATGAGTGTTGGAACGAGCTTTCTTTTTACAATATTTGGAGTGGTATAACTTGGCATTTTTGAAGAGGCAGGTCTTTCATTATTCGAAAGGTGAAGTCCAATAACCGTCTTATCTTTGGCCAGCCTTGTTCATCTCAAGCTGGAGTTCTTAAAAAAAAATGAAGTTAATTTTAGTTGTATTTCATTGCAGCTTGTACGTTTTCTTTTATAGTGAAAAGCACGATGTTTTAAAATAACTTTTTAATCTTTGCTGTATTGACATCAACGAATGTCTCTTGTAAGCAACATTTTAAACTCCCTTCATGTCACCAAATTGTAATTTTGAAAGCATAATACTTACATAATTCGATGGTATATTGTGGGATGTATAGTAAGTGTAATTTATTATGTCATTTGCAGTAAGCTGCGAGTTACGTCACCGCTTCGTAGCTGAGAAATCAGAAGTGCATAGTATTCCATTATTTATTACCTGTTTGTGATCCGTATCACGGTAAAAGGGTCTGCTCTGTGTCTTCTTCTGAAGTGTAGCAGAAGCATGGATCTCAAAACCTGGTCTGTGTCACAGCCTCCGTAAGTTTAGATTTCCATATTATTAATTTTGAGTTCCCTTCCTTTTTTCTAGTTTATTTATTAAAAGTCTGTGTGCATATAGATTTAGTATAAATACTCCAGATAATTCTCTTGTTAAATGTGTCTCTAGTTTTCAGAGCTTATTAAGCTCGAAATGATCTTGATTCGCTAATGTCGAATTCAAAACAAGGTCAAAAGCCGGCCATCATACACTGAGTTTTATTTTTAAATCCTCTGTGGGCTCGTTCTTCACCGAGACAAAACAACCGTTTGTGTGTCTGTTGTGCCTTAATTCTTAGCAATGGTTTGCAAAAAAAATTTGCGAAGTCTCACGAATATTTTTTTATGAAAGGTGGGCCTTGCAATTTTTTTTATGAAAGGTGGGCCTTACGATTTTTTTTTATGAAAGGTGGGCCTTACGAATTTTTTTTTATGAAAGGTGGGCCTTACGATTTTTTTTATGAAAGGTGGGCCTTACGAATTTTTTTTTATGAAAGGTGGGCCTTACGATTTTTTTTTTTTTTTTTTTAAAGAAAGGTGGGCATTGCGACTGGGATTAAATGATTGACTATTGACAGGATTATTGCCGTTTGTCTTCCTGCCTCTTGCTCCAGTAATTGGTTGGCGTCAGGAATTTTTTTTTCTCCACGATAATACTGCGTTTATTCAATATATATTGATTTCATTCATCCGTTTCTTCTTTCATCAATTAAGCGTAGGTAATTGTTTATTTATTTCACACTCCCAGTTTTTTTTACTATTTTTCTTTACTTGGCAACTGTTATTATTGCTAAAAATATGCTCATAGTCTTTTGGAACAAGATAAAAAGCCTTACAATCTGACATGATGCCCATGTATGGTAACAGATACCATCAGAATCAATAGAGAAACAAGAGAAAATGTGAATGGGTGAGGAACAGATAGTGAGAGGGGGTTGTGTTTATGCAAATAACGGACGAAAGCCTATAAAAAGGTCCAGAAAATCGTGAAGAAAGTCATATACGAAGTCCTAAACCAGATGGGAGTTCAGGAAGAAAACGCACAAGACCCAAGAATGTTGGCAATAACTTATTTCAAGCCTAACCCGTGAAGGGCAGAAACTAACTGAAAGACCTAATATAATGATAATCATGACGAAATAATAACCCAGGCAAAAGGAAAATGTGTCATTGTGCACCTTGAAGGTCAAGGAACTCTAAAATAGGTCGCAGAGAGTACTTCATGGTCCAAGGTTTGAGAACATTGGTTATAGGGTTGCTACTTGTCATAAGGCAAGTAAATATGGCATCTGAGAGGTCTACCCACTTTGGTTGAGTCTGCAAAAAAATCTTTGAAATTGGGCTACAGTTGATGCCTTTCATTATACGAAGAGAGTACACGCCTGTACAATTTTCTGTAATTCACCTTTTTTTGTCTGATTCATCCATCTTCCAACCAGTGTCAGCACTTGTTACCTGTACGTGTTTCGCTAGTTCCTGATGCTGTTGCTCCTCACTATCACTATCTCACAGACGTCAGCGATAATTCATTTCAACAGCTTTCATCGTATCCTTATAAACACATTCAACACCCACGATTTGGCCATTATGCCGCCCCGGTCATCACCTTTTAATTCATTTTTACCTTGGCTTCCTTTGTCCCAAATCCCCTTCAGAGGCTTCCCATAATTTAAGCTGGCTTCCTGCATCTGTTAATTTTTAGTTTAATTCTTCACACACTCTAATGTATTTATGAACTCCGATTCGTCGGTCACATATGCTGGCCTTTCTGAGTTTACCTTCAAGGATCTTCTGACATTTGTAACCCGTGTCATTGCACATGTATTCAAATGTCTCTGTGATATATTGTCAGTATGCATTTGGGTCTGAATTTTTTTTTTATTCCCTTTATTCATCATTTCACTTTTCGAAATAAGAAAGTGGGATGTTATCTTATTCCCATTTTAAAATACCGCCTTGAAGGCTCCGTTGACTTTTTTGTTTTTGTCAGACGTAAACATGACTCTTCGAGCTTTATCTTCGCTGTCTATTCGGGCGGAACACTTGTTTTTCGCTCTTTTCCTTGTTCCTTATTCAAGATTTCGATAAAAGAAAGTAGCATGTTGTCAAATTGTCATTTTTGAAAAGCAGCTGGGGAGAAAGTGATTTCGCGGGGGCGCGCGCATTGTGCCTCACAGCCCGAAAGGAAAGGGAGTCATTTCCACGACCATCTCCCTCCCTCCCCTTCCAATCCTCAGACCCCTCCCCCACCTCCCGGTAAGACTATACCGGGTAGCAGCTTACACTCTTTCAGGGGTCTCTGGCCATTCCCGATCTCCTCTCTCGGCGAAAAGGTCGCGGAGTCATGCCAGGGGTTATGAATCCAGAGTGTGATTAGTCTAATGAAGGAATAATTGTGATTTCGAAAATTACTAAGTACGAGAAAAGCTTTGTTATATTCACTTTCATGCACACCAGGGCTTCGCGTCTCTCGACCTGTTTTTTGTCCGGCGCTGTGCTGTGGATATTTGCCGCTCTGTTTTCGTTTCATATAATTTTTAATTTTCAAAATATTTTTTTTTAAAGTGAAAATTACCTTCTAGCGTGATGAACGTGTTAGCAGAAGTGCTAGTAACTATTGTGGTTTGCTCTTCGGGGCAGATAATTTGTTGTTGAAAGTAATTTATCTAATTAGTTTCCTCAGCACGTAGATTACTGTCTGTGTTTGATTCCCATATTTAGAAATGATTTATACCTTTTTTATTTATATATATTAATTTCCTTTAGCGGTACACATGTTAACGTATAAACTCATGTATTTTCATGAAACAAAAGTTTGTCATATATTAAAAGGCAGGTCTTGAAAGACTGTGAATAAATTGTATTAGTTAGGTTTTGCTTAAATAATAATAATAATAATAATAATAATAATAATAATAATAATTGTAAATGATGTGGTTGTTCCTGTTATAGGATATGTGCAATGAAGAAAAATACATTTATTTATAGTTAAGATTTTTCCTATATGTTAGGTCTAGTTTATATAAATATTTGGCCCGTAAGCCATTCATTCATATTGACCGTTATAGGGAACCAGTGGTTGGTGCCCCCAACATCACTGCTGCTCTCTCTGTGTGTGTGTGTGTGTGTGTGTGTGTGTGTGTGTACATGAACTTCTTATATTTTGGGATATCAAGAAAGAAACGGGACCCATTTCTCTCTCTCTCTCTCTCTCTCTCTCTCTCTCTCTCTCTCTCTCTCTCTCTCTCTCTCTCTCTCTCTCTCTCTCTCAGGCGGGTCTTTGAATAGTGTGAATAAATTGTTGATGCTTGGTAGTGCTTTTATCTTCATTATTAGCATTGCATAATGGTAATACGTAATAACTTTATTATTAATTATATGACACATCCTACTACGAAATTTGTTGTGCATACTTGAGATTAACCTATAATGACCCTTAGGAATACCAGTGGCTGCACACCCGTAATTATTTCGTTTTCTAGAAGAGGTCTAAAAATTTTCTCTTTTTCCCACTTTCTCTCATTCTCTCTGTTCTTTCTCCGTAGAGGGGGTAGTGCCATCAGTGTACCTCATGCGGTGCACTGTAGGCATTACTTAAGGTTCTTTGCAGCGTGCCTTCGGCCCCTAGGTGCAACCCTCTTTCGTTCCTTTTACTCTACCTTCTTTCATATTCTCTTTCTTCATCCTACGCTCCACCCTCTCCTAACAATTAATTCATAGTGCAACTGCCAGGTTTTCCTCCTGTTACACCTTTCAAACCTTTTACAGTCAATTTCCGTTTCAGCGCTGAACGACCTCATAGGTCCCAGTGCTTGGCCTTTGGCCTAAATTCTGTATTCAGTTCAGTTCAATTCTCTGTTCTTTAACCTTTTTGGGAAATCCTCTCCTGAAGCAAAAGAGAAAAAAGAAATGGAACTTACCACTCTCTCTCTCTCTCTCTCTCTCTCTCTCTCTCTCTCTCTCTCTCTCTCTGTTGTCCGCGTGCGTATTATGTTTGTCTGTTCTGTGATTACTTTCCTATTTTGCGAAATCCTCACCTGAAGCAAAAAGTAGAGAGAGAGAGAGAGAGAGAGAGAGAGAGAGAGAGAGAGAGAGAGAGAGAGAGAGAGAGGGACGGGTACTTTCCACTTTTAGTGGCTACTCCCATAAGCGGCCTCCATTGACTTTTTAGCATTCACTCGGTGAAGTCTTGTACTCCTGTGATTTATGACGCCAGTCTAACATTGGTCTAGTTTTAGTTCGAAAAGACTAACATTGTTCTATTTCTGGTACGAAAAGACTAACATTGTTCTAGTTCTAGTTCGAAAATACTAACATTGTTCTAGTTCGAAAGACTAACATTGTTGTATGTTCGAAAGACTAACATTGTTCTAGTTCTAGTTCGAAAAGACTAACATTGTTCTAGTTCGAAAAGACTAACATTGTTCTAGTTCTGGTACGAAAAGACTAACATTGTTCTAGTTCTAGTTCGAAAAGACTAACAGTGTTCTAGTTCTAGTTCGAAAAGACTAACATTGTTCTAGTTCTAGTTCGAAAAGACTAACATTGTTCCTGTTCGAAGATGAAATCCTCGGCTGTTGCTTTCACAGCCGTTGATGACAATGTAGTTCGTCCAGGCTCTGAGGTGATTTACCTCGGTCAGGAGATGGGGGCGTGTTTCTTGTTGATGAGCTTTTGGTAACTGTACCTGACTCCAACAAGCAGATCGAGGCCGTAATTGGAGGGATTTAAAGACGTGTGTGAAAGAACTTGCTCTGGAATATGTGTATATATATTTATATATAATTTATATGTATGTATATGTGTGTATATTGCTGTATATATGTATGTGTGTGTGTACGTGCACGTGTGCAGGCGTGGGAGAGAAAGAGAAGAAGATTGAAAGAGAGAGAGAGAGAGAGAGAGAGAGAGAGAGAACTATGCCCAAGGAGCAGACCCTCATTAACCAAATTCTATTTACGCCACAAGACGGATACATGCATCGTATTCGTTTACGGCAACTTGTTTTTAATAAGTTTCTCCTATTGAACATTAGTGTTATGTCTTCGTGCCACTTCGGTCGTTGCATGGCAAACACCTCATTTGCATAAAAGTTAACGAACTTGTCTGCTCGTATCTGCTTCTGTCGGAGATGCGGTCGAGATACGTTTTAATAGCTGCTGGCGAACTCGGAGCTGAAACTCTCTCAGAGGAAGATTACGAAGCTAAAGACGAACACTTGTGAAGATAAGAATCCTTAGTGCACAGAGCATGAAGAACAAAGATGGCTCTCGGGAAAGGTTGTCTTTGGAAATTGCGAGATATCTCATCCCGTCCGTCCGGGTGAACTGGTCGTGGCGGGGCGGCGCGAGCGCCATTGAAGAAAGAAACTTTGGGCGGGATATGATGGAAGGTTCCGATGAACTGATGGACGAGAAAAAGAACAGGAAAGAAAGGGCTTCATTACGCATGCGCCAGATAGGGGAGAACAGCAGTTACGATACTTTTACTTGTTCAAAGATAAACCCGTAGGCAGGATGTTTACCATTGTGTTAAAGTGGCTGTCATATGTTCGGGAATGTTACTTCTTTGACTGGAAGCTGGCGCAAGGCATAATGTTACAAGATTCTAAACATTTCATAAAACAATGAAAATTCTTTATTTGTCTAAGCAAGAACAACAGGGCATCAGCTTCAGATGTTGAATCCTCCTCATTCTTGGAACCCTCTAAACATTATTTTTTTCCCAATGGGATAGATAACATATGACCGCATTCAAAATAAGTTAAACATTAAAATACAATATTTACTGTGTCTTAAATAAGAAGGAAATTGATATTGTCTTTGGGCGTGAAAATAAAAGCAGTAATCATTCTAAAGGAAATATGCACGTTCCTATAGTTTGATTTTGAAGTTATTCAAGGTGTAACTTGTTATTGTTGCCCAAAGAACCAAGAAGAAACAGGAAATAGTTGACAGTAAAGTGTAAGGACTACAGTAAGAGGAAGAGTACTAGTAATCTTCATCCATTCGTAAGGCACCGTGTTATCTTTCCCACGGTGTTCTCAGGTTAGGCTAGTGCTTCCGAGATAATTACTGCCAGCCAGATCAAAGGTCTGTTTTGGACATTCATACATTGCATGAAGATAGGAAGGAAAGTATTTAAGGCAAATGTCAACTAGCATTCTAGAAGAAATAAAGACGGCATTGTAGTACGTAGATCAAATCTGTGATGTGCCAACCATGTACAAAAACACGAATTCATGCCTTAGCTCCAAGAGTCACGTAAGCTCACGTTGTGTTTGTGTGAATGTTTCAATTAAAATCCGTGTAATTGTTTATATTTCTATTAAATTATTAATCAATATGCGTAAGTATAGAACGTACTTTTAAATTGATGTCTAGTATCATTAATGGATTTGTAACGCAGCCTTTGGTTTTCAAGAATGTTTATTACGTTTTTATGTACATGTACATATGTTAATTCATACCGTGTAATATCTTGAAATGTACACATAGGTGGAGCGATTCTTGGCTTTTTATTAAAATAGCTTCATATGTAAATATGAGTTATACGTTTTGTGGTATCTGACGTTCTGTGATATATGACAAAATGTAATATAAAATAATTTTCAGGATGGCTTTTGCTGGCTATCATTCAGTTATACTGTAACACTTTACTAAGAGTGCCTGCTTAAAGGTATGTCGTTCGTACATCTTTATTATTTCTTGACGAATATCATAAAAAGAAAATGCTGGACCTGCAGTCAAGGTTATGCCAGAGGCGTGTATCTGCTGATATTAGTAAGGGATGAACTCATCAGCATGTGGGTTTGGGTCGTTTTTAGACATCGAGCGAACGGAGGAAAAAGTTAGAAAATATGAATAAATGTTTTGTAAAAAATGGAAATGACAACTCAGACCAAGAAAAAGAAAAGAAAGGCACTGGCGAAAGTGGAAGACTGGGGAAAGTGGGAATACCAAATGCGGAGGAGAGAGAGAGAGAGAGAGAGAGAGAGAGAGAGAGAGAGAGAGAGAGAGAGAGAGAGAAAACAAATTAAATTGAAAATGTTTAATATCATCATGTGGGTGTGGCCTCTGATTTCTGCTAATGGGACTGCGCACTACAGATATAAATTGGATTCAAGCCTCAAATAATTATTTATTTTTAATGATTTTCTTTTCTCTAGACTGTCACTACAACCCTTTATTTTTAATCATTTTCTTTCCTCTAGAATGTCACTTCAGCCTGTGTGTGGGTAACAACTCATTTTGATTACGTGCAGTTTCGGAGAATGGTAACATAATGACCATCTTCCAGAGGTACCTTTAAAGTTGATTTTAATGACCTTCCCGGTATTGGAGCTGTTGTGACGCATAGTTTCAAAAGGACATCAACTTGGAGGCTTGAAACCTTTGTGAATGCCAGTTGCAGGAAGCAACCAGCACATGAAATGGTATGAAATGATTGCTTCCACTTCTGTAGATATCTGTCTCAGTGTTTTCTTTTTTCTCTTGTTGACTGTGCATTGGTTAAGTTATGATTTCATGTTTGTGTATATGTGTGTTTGAGAGAGATGAACTTTCTCCTGAATTAAATGGTATACTGCGAAACTGCAGTTGCGGTATTGAGGATGAAACGAAATGTTGAACTGATGCTTCAAGTGTCAGTTGTATATATACATTTTTTTGTGGCAAAGTCAGACAAAGGGAACAATTTGACGTGTTGGTTGTAATCTTCTCTGCCATTTCTCAAGGAGCATTCTCCCTTCTTGAGAGAGAGAGAGAGAGAGAGAGAGAGAGAGAGAGAGAGAGAGAGATAGATGTCTTACATGATTTGATTTCTGTTTTGATCCATTAAACTACGTAACGTAAGTTATAACTTTTTTTTTTTTTTTAGTTATATTTTTGTAGTTTTAAAAACCATGATACATTTAGAAGTAATACATTCCTATGTATTTTAGAACAAATATTTGAACTCGTAAAGAAGTGATTTTCGCTGTGGTCAAGAAAAAGATATGAGCCACATTCGGGAAAGCAATAAAAACATAGGTATTTCTATTGTTGTAGCAGCCATTATGTAGGAATCTTAATACCACTATTAACTTTGACAGAAGAAGTATTCAGATAATTGCGCCATCGTCTATACAATTTAGAAATTTAACTATTTTGGACAAAACTTTATTTTTCCACTAATAATGACTGTATTAAATTGTTTAATGTTAAAAAATTGAATTTTTACAGTAATGGTAAAAAGTTCTCATATTCTTTGAAGATACGATGATGAATGATACCTTGTCGTGGCGTTTTTAAAAGTAACTAAATGAAGTCTTTGAATAGTCAATGAGCGCCAGAGATTCCCTACGTGAAGCTCATGAATGAATGCCCCCTACTGTCTCTTTTAACTGAATAAACACACACACACACACACACACACACACACACACACACACCCTCATCTTCCCTTTTATTTCTTTATGTATTAGGAATACCCCACCCCTATTTCTACGGCTAGGCCCAACACACACAACACACACACACACACACACACACACACACACACACACACCCCACGCTAGTATATTCATGGTGGGTGGCGGGAGACTCGCCCTAGCTGTCGGTTCCTGTAGATGAAGATGCCTTGGCTTTCTCCCGGGCCTTTTGTTAAGTGGAAGATGGATGTGATGTGGCGGACCTGTTTAGTCGAGTGCTAGATGTGATTGTGATGTGTGTATGAACGGGCTCTGCCATACAAAAGCCTCCGCTTAAGAAAAGAAAGTTTCGGTGAATGGGCTGAAATCAGCCGTGTAAGATGGGGCTTTGGGATATGCACAATTTATGGTCTCTCTCTCTCTCTCTCTCTCTCTCTCTCTCTCTCTCTCTCCTACGCAATTGAATTTCGGAGTTGTATTTGTCCTGTATATCCAATAAGTTTGACTTTCCATTTTTTACTGAATTATCCTGCAGTTGGTAAAAATTTCTGTTTTTTATGTGAAGTAGTTGATTACAGGTGCACGTGATAACTCGTTCCTTAACTCTGTTATTTCTTAATATCAGAAATATTAATTTCATTGCATACCACGATCATTTTTTCCTAGTGTCTTTTTTCACGAAGCTTTAGAATCAAGGGTGTAAAAGTACTCAGGAGTTCGGATTAAGGGAGATGGACTGCTCAGCCTTGAGTGTGATTTGCGAATTCCGAACATTTTTGTTCTTTTTCTCTCCGCTAACTATTGAATATATTGTTGCCACTTTGTGTTTCTGCCTCTAATTCCAGCAATTGGTAGCCGTGTGAAATTGATTTTTTTCCCCCACGATGACTGCGTATATTCAGTACATTCATTTCAGACATCCTTTTCTTCTTTCATCAACTAAGCGTTGGTAACTTTATTTCTTTCATACCCCAGAAGTTTTACTATTTTTCTCGACTTGAAATGTGCACTTATTCTGATAGAAGAAGATAAAATCCGCTGCAATCCTACATGTGTGTGGTTACGGATAGTATCGATAGTAAAGGATTTATAGGAGAACATGAGAATGGGTGAAGAACAGCCAGTCAGAAGAGTGTATATGCAAATAACAGGACGAAAGCCGATAAAACGGTCCAGAAAATCATGAGGAAATGAACACCCAAACCAGATGGAATTCAGGCAGAAAGTGCGCAAAAGAAATCTTTGGGATATGCACAATTTATAGACTCTCTCTCTCTCTCTCTCTCTCTCTCTCTCTCTCTCTCTCTCTCTCTCTCTCTCTCTCTCAACGCAACTGCTCTCTACGATGTTATTTTTGTCCTAGACATCCAGTAAGTTAGACTCTTTATTGTGTGATAAATTATCCTGTAGTTTGTAAAAATTCCAATTTTTGTATTTGAAATAGTTGATTACAGGCGTGCATGATACCTCGTTACTTAATCCTGTTATTTCTCAATATCAGAAATTTTAATTCCTTCGGATACTACGGTAATTGTGTCTAGTCTTTTTAAGGTATCCTTTTTCACGAAGATTAAGAATCAAGAGTGTAAACGTGCCCTGTATATCTGAAACGCATACATTTAAATGAACATTTGGAAGTGGATGTTATTCTCTAGTTGCGTTTTCTTAACACATGAATTTCTTTAACGCCAAGTCTTACTGATTTTTTTTAGCTAATCATGATTAAATACTTATTAAATTCACCAGAATACCTGTTTGCTATTTATTTCAGTTTTTTGTATTTATGATTTACTACCTGTAATGTTTTGTGTAATTAATTAATTCCTGGCCAGTGACTTGTCTCAGTCAAGAATCCATAATCTGGTGTTAAAAACACAAGTAAACAATCAGCGGGCATTGGTTAACCAAACAGTATAACCATATTTGTGCGCATGGAGAAATGAATTACATATATTCCAGTGAACAATATATGACATGGAACGTTGCATTATAATTAAGAATTTAGTTTGCTTTTGCCACGATTAAGAAAATTGTAACCCTTTCGTGTAATAGCTAGTGTGGGATGCCATGAGAAATTTATTCTCCAAGATCTCTCAAGTACTTAGTGAGTGACATGCATATTATCTTGATTATGGTTGTCATTTTGTCTTGATTTCTATGTCATTTGGCCCAATAAAATCTTGAAATCAGAGCTGCATGATGAAAGAGGCGTTTTCTACATGAACTGCAGAACTATTCTCTATCTGATGGTTTCAACTCGATTGTGTTAGTGTGTGTGTGATTATTAAGAAAATGATACCTCTGCACCTAAAGCAGTCTAATAAGTTCCCTCCCTCTGAAATTCGTAATTATTAATGGGTGCAACACTAGAGAAAGATACTCGTAAGAACGAGAAGGACAAGTGATTCTAGGAAAAGAACAAATATAAGCATTATCATTACAGCGGCTTTTGGCGCATTTATGGTCGAAGGGTCCCAAGAATGCTAGTCATGCATAAGCCTAAAGCCCCAAGATCATTTAAGAAAAGAGAATTTGTAAAAAAAAAAAACCCTAGGCCAAATATTTTTATGGTGATACAGGGGATTCTTACTCAAGTCTTCGTATGTTGAGGGTGTCCTTATAAATTCTTATCTGACGAATGTGATGTCTTATGTTACGTTCTGAAAGATAGAATTCATCTGATCCAAGAATTTACCATTGAGAATCACGATTGAGGAGAACAAGTCCCTCTTCCATCAGAGTAACCATTGAAAATCTGTTGTCTTTGCTTACTCGCATCCGAGAACGAAGACTTTTGAAACCCCCTGGGTCCTAAACCCTTAAACTCAGATTATGACACTGAGGAACCCAACTTATTGATTCATTGCAACGCAGCTAGAGGTTGGATCAGTTAACCCTCTCGTACTGAGTAGCTGGGCAGTGTCAGCGGTGTCTGCAAGCCTGTTCCATCTAGAAATCAGACTTAAAAGTCATCTGGTGCATTGGACTCGAATCCCTTCCTTGCACCTGTAGCCTACTCAGGAGACATTTTTAGTGAAAAAGAATAACAGTGTCATATCGTTGATTTTCCTATTTCTAGACCAAAGGCCAATTAATGTTCTGTCATTGTACAGCAGGACCGGTTTATAAACATTTGCTTATTACATTGTCTGCTCTCGATACTAAATTCTTGATAGGCTGTGGAATTTCCTCAGCTCTTAAATTTCTTTGTCTCTGATTAGTCTGTCTGATTTTTCTCCAAAACTTAATTTCTTTCATGCAACTGTTCGTTTTTTTTTTTTTTTTTAGGGATTTGTGGAGATGTATAATTCAGACGTTTAGTTGATTGCAAGGAGGTAGTTTTGTAAACTGGGCCCTTTTAATTAACCTGAAATGATTGTATTTTTAATTTTTCCTTTGCTTTGTGTTGTATATGTTCATGTGCGCCGTTAACCTATGCTAATTTAACCATAATATAATTAACATCCAAACTCGAAAAGCAGTAACAATAAGCTTTAGGTCAGCATAAAAACGTATGATCAAACGTGATAATGAACAGTGTAAGGACTCTTGTGGAATTTACTCTTTTTTTTCTGTTGAAATAAAGAGACATAAACAGCATTTTGAAAGATCTATTTTTTTTTTAAAGAATATTGCTATTTGTTTTACAAGCATCCAAATTTGTATCATTTGTGAATATTGTATATTGAATGTTCTTATTATTTTCGCATATGAAGATTATATGGTCGAGAATGTCAGCTGAATGGCGTACTATAATTTACGAAGACCCGGAGAAAATAGTGCAAAGGAAGGTTTATATTCTGAGATCCATTTCTGCAATATAAGAAATCCTTTTTAGTGTTTATCTTTTCAGGACGTTTTCACTGAGAATGAGGCTGCCAATCAAAAAGGGATGGTTCTTGTAAACAGACCTGATTGTAAAAACTTTCTTACTGTTGTTTGTAAGGCATGCTCAGTTTTTTTACATAAAGCTTTTGTATACCGTGTTTTGGCAGAGGTTTTGGACTTGAAAAAGTCAGAAGTAACGAACGGAGATGCATGGTTATTTTTTTTTGTTTTGTTACATAATCACTGTACAAGCTTTTTCATTACCTTGCCAGCCAAATTAAATTAATTTTGCCGTTAAGAAAACGAACTGACAAAGGAAGAGACAACCAAACAGAAAAAGGCGGTTGGGTTAACTTTCAAGGCGTGTTGAAATCACTGCCAGCTTCTCCAGAGTAAACTGAACCACTGGGTTAGAGGTCCGGGAATGGAAGAGAAGACTGTAATCAAGGTCTGAAGGCTGATCTGATAGCCGATTCCAGTAGGGTCTCACGATGCTTTCAGTACAAAATGCTGGTTGGCATCTCACGTCCTGAAAAGGTACCATGGTGTAATACACTAGCTCAATATAATACCAACAACAAACCTGCTTATTTGGAAACCGAGGAAACAGCAGACTTATCACCAGTCGTATATTTTCCTTAACGATTAATAAACAGTAAATAGTATAGTAAGATGACGTAAACGGTTTTTATTTTTTGCATGCCACAGAATCCAACATCGAATCTCCTTACTAATTGCAACGTTATCCTGCGTTTAATCCACCTTATGTGTGCTAATTAAAGATTTTCTTTGTCCATTCCAGGAAAGGTCAGACGGAGATTCCCTCGAGGGGTGGCTGATGTACCTCTCTGTAGAACTCCCTATAAAACCCCTCGCAATTATCCCGCACCTGTACGTCGTCATTGAAGGTATTTTTTTATTTTAAATGTTCACATATTTACTCATTGTTTATTGTTAAGTTCGTGAAGGTCTTTGCTTGTATTCCATTTTAATCCGAATTCATGGAATGAAGATAGTCTTACTCATGGCGAAGATAATTATGGATTTGAATTCTTGGGACGTTGCTTGTAAGCGTTGCACGTTATTGCCGGATTAAGGTTTTGCTCGTAAATTAATGAGTGTGGATGGTTATACCGGTAACTTCGTCCTGTAACTGAAGTGATCATTACTAGCATGAGAAGGACGAGTTTTTCTTTCTGTGAAGCATCAGTTCTGAAGCGAGACATGCAGTGTGTACGGCAGTATAGATCGACTGGTGGGTACTGTTATTCGGTGGCAACTCGGATGGATGGACTCTTCTCGCTTACAACAAAGAACTTTCTGTTGGCTACCCATTTCGACCCACCCAAACATGCCCCCTCCTCTCATCCCAAGCCCCCACCCTCCCCACCCCCACCTCTCCAACGACGTTACTTCTCCTCACCAAGGAGATATGCCTCCCCTGCTCCTCACTCACCACACCTCATTTTATCGACATCCAGCCACGCTCTCCTTTTCGTTGGGAGCAAACATACGAACACACAAGGCTGCTACTCTATCTCCTCTTTTGCCCAACGGGACGCCTTATTGTTATTCAAGGTACTCTCGGACTCTGTAAATGTCTTGTGGCCGAACAGCTGATTCCCGTTCGGGCGATATTTCCGTCAGCATGGGGCAGAAGAAGTGGGTGGGAAATATTACGTTGTAGCAAGTGATAAGTGAAGCTGAAAATAACGTTATACCTCCAAGAAGACTTTCACTTCATGCCAGCGTTTCAGGGACGAACGAACGAGCTCCAAGATCTCAGACACGATTTTCGTAGGGAGGGCTTTACATTAAAGTCTGGCAGGAGCACGAAGATACCCGGAAAAAATGGTGGAGGAACGATATGGTGCCGGTGAATTCAGCGACAAGGCTGACTGTAGATGTCGGACCGCTGAAGAAAAATGAACTGTAGGGGCGTAGATTCTCGATTGAAAAGGAATGATGTCGAGTATTTGAATTTTATCTCAGCGTCGTTGACAAATTTTGTGTATATACAAAACGCCTCACCACCATTTTTCTGTATTTCTATAACCACGTTCTTTGAGAGGACCAGTAGATCTCTTTCCTTGATGCTGAATATCAATATCTTGAATCTTCCTTCTTTTTTTTCCCTCCGTTTCCTTTACTTTTTGACCCTTCAGGGCGGGACTTCTTCGTAAGGGTATTTGGATGCTCATCTTGCTGACTTCAGCACACACACACACACACACACACACACAGAGAGAGCAGCAGCAGTAGCTACAGAATTGTGACAGTCATTTGACATGTCTTTCGGTGCCAGTCTTATCTGTGTACTAGAAACGTGAAGCAAAATGCCATTTTGTCAGGCAGTGTAAGACACCAGTTAGTGATCACTACCGTGCATCTCTTGTATGCTGTATTTGAAAAATAATCATGGCCAGTTAATCCTCTCCGAACGTCTTTGAAGTACAAAGAAGGAAAATAGACCAGTGCACGTTTGTTAAACATCGCGAGGACGCAAATGAAGGTAAGACTCCTTATTGGGAAGCTGGCGAAGTGAAACCAGAAGCGAGATGAAAAAGAAAAGAAAGTAATGAGTCTCTCGTGAAGAAAGTTAGATTAATGATGGAGTTGCAAGGGGCCTAGAGGTCCGCCTTCTATTCTGAATGCCAAGGGAAAATGACATATGACAGCGTGATCCCAGTGAAATGGGAGGAGAGCTCATGTACTTATAAAGTGCTTTTAACTCGGTAATCGATATAGAAATGTAACGGGCTGTATTTGAAAATGGTCTTAAGAGAAAGGAAGTTTGTTGGAAATAACCCTTGATTTGGCGCCAAGAGAGAATTGATGCATTTTTCGAATGTAGAAATTTAGCGTTACCATAGTAAAGTAGATTATTATATAGTGTCAGATAAAGCTGAAGTTTTAGTGGGAGTTTTATTTTTTATTTTTCATTGCTTACCTGACCATCCCTAGATGGAATTACATTTCCCCTCACACCATGCGAGATCCCATTCTTGTGATAGATCACGCTCGGTCACGAAAAATTCTGTATTACGGGGTATGAAGAGTGTTAAATCACCTTAGTTTATCTTGACATGTGTATATTGAACTCATTATGGAGTAGGCAATTTTACTTCGAATGTTATTTAATGGTAATACATTCCCGAATAATTTCATATGAGCATCTTTACGTCTTTTACATGTAAATGATTACACACGATGATCATAAGTTATATGACTGAATTATTCGTTCGTTTCCCAGAACTTTCATTTATCATCGGCCTGAGAAACAAGGACTGTAATACTTGAATTGTATAAATAATACTTGAATTGTATAAACATTTACATTGTCGGAAATTTAGGTTCATTGACGGGAAAATTCATTGTCGTTTTATTTGTTGAGACGAAGGAGGCCGAGTTAAGCAACGAGTGCCTTAGTCTTCTTCTGTAAAATTTCCATATTCACAATATTCATTATCTAAAGATGGAAAACTGGGCATTCACTCTTGGAGCTTTGGTTTCCGATGGTCGGCTTATTTTTTGTTTCTGTTAAGCGAGGACTTCCCATTACTTCCTTGAAACAAAGGAAAGTAACGTACGTGGTAGAATCTGCCACTAAAAGAGTTTCAAATGTTCGTCGATTTATTTACAAAGTACTCAGCAGTGAGCATCCCTGTGGTAAGGTGAGCTGAGAGAGGAAATTATTCTTCTGACTAATAATTTAACTAATTATTCTTATAATATGAAGGTAATTTTAGAACGATAAAATTTACATGCACCGATTTTATGAATCGAAATGCAGTTCTTTATAATCGAAGAGACGAATTGTCAGATCTTCATTGAGTTCCATCCTTAGCTAAACCCTTGGTCCGGGGCCAGCCTATGGATGTTCTCACAAAGTTTCTTCAGAATCTGTTCGATCGTTCTCGAGGTATATCGTTAACCACTTAAGCAGATACACAGACAAGGGTGAAATTACCATCTACCTCCAACTTCGTCACTGGAGGGTATTGCGTACGTTCAGAAGCCATTCCCAACTGGAATATTTAATCTGCTCAACAAAGGCTATAAATTGAATGCATCAGTAACAGATCGCTGTGGGAATAAAACTGGTTAACAAGACGGCAGATCATTAGTATAGGAAAAGACTGAAAGTATTAAGAACAATGTACACTAAATATAGGAAAAGGATGAAAGTATAATAAACTCTACACTAAATACAGGAAAAGGATGAAAGTATAATAAACTCTACACTAAACATAGGAAAAGGATGAAAATATAATAAACTCTACACTAAATATAGGAAAAGGATGAAAAATATTAAACTCTAAACTAAATATAGGAAAAGGATGAAAGTATAATAAACTCTACACTAAATATAGGAGAAGGATGAAAGTATGGCAAACAATAAGATTCAAATTATTACAGATTTTTATATGTACTTGCGGGCAAGATTTTGGAAATCACCCTGAAGAATAATTATATATTTATGAAGAAATAAGCTTACGGAACAATCAGTATGTGGCAGATTTTGTTATAAATTATACGTAACTCTGCTGTCACATATGTACCTCATGAAGGTGTCTCTTAGAGCACCAGATATGGAAGTTGAAAAATGAAATTTTTTGGCAGAAAATACGCAATAGCGATTGACGTGTTGATTGGATCACCTAGGAAGATGACTTTGGATTTCGGTAAAGGGAATAACATCATTTAATTTATTTTGTATATGTCCAGTAAGATACCGTTTCGTCACACTCTGAAATTCAGTCATTTTTCCGCAGAACCCCTGACCTCCGCTTGCCCCTTACACACACACACACACACACACACGAGAAAAGGTTTAAAAATGTGTTCGTAACTTTTATATTATGAAGCGCCTTTAAGAAGTCTTTATCGTTTTGAAAAGTGTAAAAAAAAAAAAAAAAAAAAAAAAAAAAACCCGCTGCTGAGGACATTTTATCTGATTTCTATTTTGAGAAGTACCAGAAAATTAAATAAATAAAAAACCCCAAAACTACATTTTTATTGATATCAGGACTGATAAGTGAACCCTCTTGTCAAGACGTTGACTGCGTCGAAAAGAATTTTTATGCTAGATTACCTCTCGATGCTCAGGGTACAAAGCGAAATTCTCTGACTGTGAAGGAGATAAGTTTGTGGTGGTTGATAATCAAAAGCCTTCTTTGGATGATTTATAGCTCCCATTGATAAGAATCTGAAACTGAGGCTGCCACAACCTTAACCCCTGGGTATAGCTGTCGGATAAGCTATATAAATCACTTCATATACTAAACATTGCGGAATAAATTCGTGAAGAATAAATTCAGAGGTTAGAGGCATGCAGACAATTCTCGAAAAAATTCAATTTTTAGAAAAAAATCACTATGGCTTTGGAAACGGTGTCGTCAACATCTTAAAACCTTTGCCATAATGAATGTTGAAAAGTCAGTACTCCCTTTTCATAGATTAATATCTGGCTATTTAGTTTTGCCAGGAACTTCATTTTTTCGAAACTGTTACACTGACCGATTGTGCTGTAAGAAAATATTACACCTGTGTTTTAGCAATATTATTGTGATTTCAGGTGGATTCCCTTACAAAAATGTCATTAAAATTTAATTTCAGCGAATTTGCACCGAGAAATTTTCCCTTTAAAATGGCTTTCAGTTTCATGTAACTAATCGCGCAAGAGCCTTAAGCCACTGGAGCTTTTTCAGAAGAGAACAGTGATAATACACTGGAAATTAAATAAGTGCAAGATAGAATGGCAATGTAAACTGGATTTAAGTTCATTCCCCCAGACATTTACCCCTATATTGAGATCTTTAATTATACGTGAACTCACACTTGACAGGATTCACATGCCTCTAATACCATGTAGTATTGAAATCATACCAGTCATAAAAGGAATTGTATTCCACACTGAATTCCTTTGCACATCTCAAGTACCAGTTACCGAAATGTATTGTCATTCGTAATTGCGTTAACAGGACCGTAATATTTTATAAGCAATTTTGTAGCTGACTTTCCTATTCTTCTTTGCAACGTTTTGCTTCATCACGTAGGGGCATTTGTTCTGCAGAAGTTGCCATACGAGTTCGTGGCCTTTTGATTTGCTTATTATGATTAGTAATGATGATGATAATAATATGATATAGCTTAAACATATTGTTATTAAGTAAGCCTCATCAACTTAGTTGGTTATAGATGACTTCACGAGAGTGAACAGTTTAAAATCATGACCAATCGACGTCATTCCTTGCCACAATAAAAATCGAATTCATTGCACTTTCATTCCGTCATGTTGACATTGGACGATCTGAAAGTGCCAATTATCTTTTTTGTGGAGGCTCCAGGGGACAATTGCAGTAATTCAGTTGGCTATCCCATGGAATCATTTGAAAAAACCGCTCATACACTCACAAAATGGATGGTGTAGGTCTGGCGTGTTGCTTGATGAAGCAGTATCCAATATTCACTTATTGCGTATTTGATTAAAATAAGATTCATACGGAGCCGTGTGACAGGTCTGTTTCGTTGAAAGCCTTGTTTGAGAGGTGATTAGTGTATGAAAGTTAAATAGGTTTGTATTCTTTCGCCAGTTGCAGTAACACAGCTTTATAAAACATTACGCAAACACAAAACATACCGAAATCACATGAACATGTAAACATACATAAATTACATGAACAGTACATAGGGAAATCGCGCAAATTTATGCATTTAAATGACTCGAACATATTTGCATATGAAAATCACACAAACATAAATACTTATAATGTTACTTTCGGTCACTTGGGTAACTTGACAGTTACGGTTTCCATAGGTAGGATTTCATGCTTTTCGAGTTCAAGATTTCCATTGTCAGGAGAATACATGGCCAACATTTTATCCAGTCAGTCACAGACTACTTAAATTATCGGTAGTTTTGTTTACTTACAACCGTATTAATTTGTCGCATTTCAGCAAATCATTTACAGTTCCGTTCATTGTGGTGAAAGGTCAGTTGTTGCAGGAAGTTTCATAGCTTGAATAAGGATTTTCGGCTAAGTTGTTGATATTCCCCCCACCTGTATATCAGGGTTTTCTATCTCATTATTTATTATTTTTATTATCATTGTGCAATAAAAATCCACAATTATATAGTAAATATATTACTAAGTAAAATAAACAAAGACTCTCGAACACTTGAACGGTGTTCCTCATCAGTGCTAACGTTAAAATGTAAAATGAGAGGAAACTACTTACGACTGTAGGTCGTGAAATCTTGTCAGGTAGTGTGGGGCTCAGCTTTGAAGATTATAAAATGAAATATGAGTCTTTTGTTTGAATAGCACTTTGCATTGCTACAGATACACAAAAGCAGAAGGCTGAGCATACGAGTATATGGATTAAAAAGGGTTCACCAAGTGAATATCAGTCCCCCTAAAGCGACGGGCGCTTCAAGAACGGTGAATGGCTGAAGTGCTTCCCGACTTTTTAAGTATTCTCAAGCTTAAACAGTTGACGTGTTAAGTGTGAGTATACTATCAGTGACAAACCTCCCCATCACCCCAATTTTGGTGCCTCTCTCTCTCTCTCTCTCTCTCTCTCTCTCTGTTTTTTATGTAAGTGTTATACGACTTGATGCTAATCTGCTGTGAGTTAATTACTACGGTGTTAAGGGAAGACGTGTTATAATTAATTTTCCCGGCGGGTTACAAACCAATGCTGACAATGAATTAACTCAGGACCGAGGTTCGCTGGTAGACTAGAAGCGATGTGCCTCTGATATGGCGGTGTGGGGAGGGTTCTGGAACTTTCTCTTGTCAACTCCTTCGTCCTTCTCCTCGGGATTTTACTCTTAGAAATAATTAAGTGAAGAGTTTAAAGGGTTTCAAGGCGGGAAATAATACATTAAGAGAGAAGAAGAACAGGTTTTAAGTAACTGAAAGGCTATTGAGAAGCAAGATGACAGCTTCCACTGGAATGAAAACAGGGCATTTGGAATAGTGATCTCGAAGCAAGACTGATTTTAAGTTTAGATTACGAGTAGAAGGAAAGGAAGAAACAGGAGGGCGAGGGGTTCGTGTCTTTTTTATCTTTCTATAAACAATTATAAAGGACCGTTAACATGGTGGTTAGTGCAATAAAATTTCTCCGGGATTATTGATAGCACAGGAGTCACACCAAAGAAGGAAAGTCTTGCCAAAGGTTTGCCTCTCCTCGTCGTGATGTTAAATAATATGGCGCCCAGCTCTGTTTTTAGTTCAAGTTTGAGTTTTTCATGTTTTTTCGCCTAATTCCAGTGAAGATCGTGGGTGTTTTGTTAAAAAAAAACGAACGAAAAATTAATTTTATATTTCATTTGCGGTGGAGATAATTTATTAGATGTGAAAGGTGATTATTTTCCTTTATTGGATGTGCAATGTTTGCAATGGAAATAATTAATGAAGAAAAATCGAAGACGGCGCCTCTCTTGGAAGTCCTCGTGAGAATGGGCTGGGCTCTGTTTACGAAGTTACAAAATATACACGTTTTTAGAATATGAACTTTTAATTCTGTAAGAGATTTTGCAGATCCGTGCAAATTGAATGGCTCATCTTTTAAGGAGTTGTTTGCTTCTGAGCTTGCGTTAGTGGATATTGGCACATTTTATGCGCAAAGCAACATCTTATAATTCAGAAGATGAAGAGGACGATGGTACTAAATCCCTTTGCGTCGAGTGGAATTATTACGTTAAGATCACATGAATAAATAATAATAATAATAATAATAATAATAATAATAATAATAATAATAGTTGTAAGTAATCAGTGATTGGTGAATTTATAGAGAAGAGTACCCTGTACAGCGCAAAGCTCCTCCAAGGCCGCAATAGCTCTTTACCGAGACTTAAAATGACGTTTGATTTTAGCCACTGATCTGCTGTCACCGTGTGTGTTATTAAATATTCATAATCAGGTGCAGGTTCTCCAGTTGACATTAGTTCTGATAACACGCTGAAACTGATTTCAACTTCGACACCTTGTCTTCCATGACTGTTGACCCTTGAAGGCGAAAGGTACTGAACTTCATCAACAGTTAGCTGCCAGATCTTGATGCATGACTAGAGTAGGAAGAACACTAAAATTATTAGTTAATGTGCTGTTATCAGTAGTGAACAATAGAAATGCCAGTAAACATTGACACTTCAGCTACGGGGCCATATGATTGGATGTGTCAAAAAAAAAAAAAAATTCAGTGCAACTAATTCTGTCGTTGTGTGAGAAGCCCGGCCAAGAAAAACTCATGTGGGAAGACCACTGAATGACCATTTGTTCCTCACACCGAAGGGTAGTGGTAATAAGTTAAGTATACTTAGTTTAACGAGACCCTGGAGCTGATTAACAGCTCTCCCAGGGCTATTGAGAAAGGATTAGACTTATTTTCGTAGCTAAGAACCAATTGGTTACCTAGCAACGGGACCTACAGCTTATTGTGAATCTGAACCATTATACCGAGAAATGAATTTCTATCACCAGATATAAATTCCTCTAATTCTTCATTGGCCGGTCGGAGATTCGAACGCGGGCCCTGCAGAGTTTTAGCCGAGAACGTTACTGACCAGTCCAACGAAGAACTAGGGCAGTGGTAATGAAAACTGTGGATGCTATAGGCAAGTCTCTTAGAAACTGAACGTGGTGAACAAGTATTTTGAAAGTGAAAGAAATGATCACAGATATATGCTGAATCGTGGGTAAAATAATAAGGGAGGTTGGTGTTTGCCTTTTGGTAACTCATCCCGAGCATATCTCACTCTCTGCTATGTTATCTCATAGATTTAGAAACAAACCACCTATGTAAGCATCAGGGATCTTGGAATTTGTTTCTGATAGCCACTGTGTATATAGGAAACAATTGGGCACTCCAGAATCCCATTTAGATCCTAGACTTTTACATACGAAAACATTGAATGTGGATAAGAGTCTGAGGATATAAATTCATTCTTGTTCAAATTGACTGTAGTGCAGATTTTGACTTGGCTTGCAATAGGTCACTTATTTGTTAATTTGTAAATTAGGTGATTTAGTGTATGTCCTTGATTTCCATAGCCTTTCAGGAGACTGACCACAGAGAAGTTTTCAGGGAAGCCGGCTCTAGTGAGTGTAGACTTATCAAGCTCTGTGTTCCACAGGGTAGTGTGCTCAGGAACCTTTATTGTATTTACTGTTAGATGTTGACAGCATTAGTGGTTGTAAAGATATGATGGTACAATAAATAGATAATGCAACTCTTACTACAGTTATTCACTCTCCTGATATGTCAACCGGATTGTTAGTTACTCTTTAACAGAATTCTAGGGTGTATTGGTAGGTAGTGCAGTCAGTAGGCTAAGTTTATTATTGCCTCATTATCTTTTTGGAATTATTGTTCCTCCGGCTCGATATTCGCAGTATCCTGGTACTTTTACCATTCTGGAGAATGGAATAGTGGTTTCCTTTCTCCTCTCTCTCCCAGATTATAGTAATTATATAATGCAGACCATTTTCAGAAAATTTCTTGCTTGGCTGCCTTCCATTAGCTTATTATGAGTATGGAACATCACCATTATCTTGTCTTATTGTGCCCTAATGTTAGCGCATGATACTCATTGCATAGAACATCGGCAACCTTATTCTGCTGAGGTAATACTATGTCACACTGACCGGTACAAAAGCGGTTTATTCCCTGCACCGAGAGTGATAAAGTTTACCTGGCAGTGTTGTGAAGGATGATGTTTGCGAATTTCATACATGTTAGAGGCTGAAATTGATTATCCTGCTCCAGGCCTTAAATTTACGTAACATTTACTTTTGTGTGATCTCTCTCTCTCTCTCTCTCTCTCTCTCTCTCTCTCTCTCTCTCTCTCTGCAGGATAATGAAATAGGGGACCTGCTTGCGATCAAGGGACCGGGCGATTAGGGAATGGTATGGCATGGTCCTGGGCAGGATCCTGGGTATGGGCATCGTTCCTTAAGAATTCAGGATGTCTCTTTTGACTCAAGAAGTATACATGTACCTGGATGTAAGATTACTGTGGTTTGTCGCAAGACTTACTGAGATACGGAAACATAACACAGCCTCCCTTTTTAAATATAATATATATATATATATATATATATATATATATATATATATATATATATATATATATATATATATATATATACACATTACACATGTGTAATATAATGTAATATATATGTATATATTACATATATATATATATATATATATATATATATATATATATTGTATTTATTATTTAAATTGCTGTATTTCTTTTTCTGCTTCCTCATATTTTCATCCAACGAAGAGCAAGCATTCTGTATTGTGCAGACGTGCTCGCTAAGTTAATGGCCAGTGTGGACTGCTTAGTAAAATATACGTACATCCATCATGGCTTATGAAAAAAATCGCCTTTGTGATTGTATCCTCTTGTTTGCTGACATCTTGTTCTGTCATCGCTGGGTTCTTGGGACTGATCCCTGCTGCTGCTGCTAATGAAATATTGGAAGGTAACCCAGACGACAGGATCGCGCCGAGTTACTACAGAAAGACCATTAATCTTGACTCGACCTCAGTAACAATGGGACACGTTTCGAAATGTAGCTTCTTGATTCGCAAGTGGGTAATTACCTTCCTTCTCGTTAGCTCTGCCGGGGGTTACGCCTCTTTTTTTTTACTTTCTTTTGGCTGTAACTTTTCAGCTCCTCCTGATCGTGTAACATTCCTTAAAAGCTTGTAATTATCGATTAGTGGGAAGGATCGGTGGTTCGCAACTGTGACTGGAAGAAATTTAATCGTGTCTCAGGTTCTGAGTGAATTTACAAGATTTATTTCGGAACCAGCCAGTTTTTTCCCTGTTTGAAGAGGCGAATCAGTAGCATTGGGTGTTAAGACCTTAATTTTTTTTTCAGCGGAATTTGGAAATAGCATTTAAAACAGCTGGAAGTATTAGTCATCTCACGTGGTAAAAAAATTAATTGCAAAGGGTAGATTTTTCATTTTTATGCCTGCGTCGTTAAAGTTACTACATAAAAGATTATGTAGGCTTAGTGCAGATAATAATTTGTTCACTTGTTTCGATCAGCAAATTCTTGAGAGGGTGAAACCTTGCTGTAGAAAACTTCATTATTATTATTATTATTATTATTATTATTATTATTATTATTATTATTATTACTTCTGATGAGCTTCTGTTCTTGTGGGACAAGTCAAAATGCCACGAATTACAAATGAAAGAAGAGAGAAAAGGGCAAAGGAGAAGAAAGCACTTGTTAATATGCATGAAATAATTATCCTTGGTTCATAGAGTGTGTCGGCTGAGAGGAGAAACGGAAATATTCAAGTTGTGATGTTATTACCTGACAGGCTACTTCTTCTCACACTGGCTGTGTGGAAATCGACAGTCTTCTGATGACACGGCCTAACTTACTAATTGTTTTTTCTTTTCCTGCTGCTAACAAGATTTGGGATTCTTTTCATTCTTCTGTATCTCCTGCCGTTTAATATTTCTTCCTTATCGCTTCCTTGTCTTCTTCGGATCTGGCCTAGACAAGGGCATTAAGTTGTCTATACCACTGGCCTTTGCCCATGAAAAAAAAAAAAAGACAGTTATTTTGTTTAGCTAGCAGTATCCAGCTATTCCAGCAGCATCCATGATATTATCAGGAAGATAAAGAGAGGGGAAAAAGCGTTGTGTTGTTGAAACACTCCGTCCTCAGAACAGAACACAGAAAGACCAGGAAGACAGGGACACAAATTTCCACTTGGTTCTGTCACTCTGATAGGGGTCCGCATATCCGGGTCCTTATCATTGCTTCCATGATTTAGCACTACTCGCTGTATTATGTTAGGGTTCTTCGTGAATTTTTTTCATCATTACTTTCTCTCTCTCTCCCTCTCTTCTCCCTCACTCTTTCACTCTCTCTTTCTTTCCACTTTCAAGCACCTAGGAAAGTGTCAAGTGCACTTTATATCTCTGATAGAGTCCTACTTAATCGTGAGTGCCGCGCGCAGAAATGTTTAATTTCAGCGATGTCGTGAAATTCAAACGTGTAAGAGCTCGTAGCATTTTTGGCTCCTAATTACCATCATCCATTTTCATTGCGTGTCATGCATCCTCATTCAGCTTATCTCTTCCCCAATAGAAAAGCTTTTACGAGAACTCGCTTTTACAAGCGGGGGATGACACTGGGGAATGACACGACCCTTCTTAACGAGCCTACATCCCTAGCCACTGTGCCGAGACAAGTCAACTCGGGATGCGATAAATTCCCGACTAGTTTTTGAAAGTCACGCTGCCGGCAACAGAGGTTATCTTAAATTAACCTTTGATCTTACAGTAAGGCGTCTCTCTCTCTCTCTCTCTCTCTCTCTCTCTCTCTCTCTCTCTCTCTCTATGTTTGTGTATGTGATTGTGTGTGAGAGAGAAATGCCGTTGTCCACTTGTAAATAATCTTTAGGTGGAATTTCTTTTGAAGAAGCACGTTGTGGATATTACTCTTTGGTAAGCCACAGCTGATAAAAATGCGGATATTGCATTAGCATACATTTGCAACAATTAAAACCGTGTTTATATAAGTGGTAAAAGGTGTAACGAAATCTCCAGCGGCAGTTAAACTGGACATGACTTTATGCTTACAGAGCTTATCTCTTGAATACAGTTGTTGATGATTTATAAACAATGCGATTTCTTTATCTTTTGGACATTTATCTTTTGGGCGTGTGGCACTCTTTCCAGACGAAGCTGGCTCATTCCTAGGGCTACCATCTGGCCTTAACGGTCTTTGAGTGGCTTGGTATGAAACGGTGCTCAGGACACAAACAGTCGATTTCATTGTGCAAAGTTGGTGCAACATATCGTCCCTGTTTTGACGAAGTCGTGTAAGCCATTTTTTTCCCATTTGAGAAAATGGGCTTCAGAGATTCTGATATTATTGAGAGCTTTTACTTAGCTCAACTTCGGAGGAAATTTGGTTTGGAAATGTGACAACACAGACAGCTGAAGTTTTAATATGTTATAGTGTATCAAAACTTGAGACACTTTGGCTGGAAAACTCAAGTACTTAAAAAAAGTGGGATACGATAGTTCAAAAACAGGAACGATATAAACAAGAACAAAAACGACAGTATATAAGCCTGAGTTGATTAATTACATGCAGAACTTCTTAAAATATCTATATTATTAACTTGGAAAAATTTAATGTATGCAAGAGAGGAGGGATTATGATATACTTACTGTTCAAAGAGAATTATCCAAAACTTTTTGAAATATTGGTTTCATTTTCCCATTAGTGGTATTAACACCATTCAGAAGATTATTTATTATTATCACCATTGTCAGAAGATAGCTTTTATTTATTATCAGCACCATTGTCAGAAGATAGCTTTTATTTATTATTAACACCATTGTCAGACTACAGCTTTTATTTATTATAACATCATGGTCATACGATAGCTTTTATTTATTATTAGCACCATTGTCAGAAGATGGCTTTTATTTATTATTAGCACCAATGTCAGAAGATAGCGTTTATTTATTATTAACACCATTGCCAGAAGATAGCTTTTATTTATTATTAGCACCATTGTCAGGAGATAACTTTTATTTATTATTAACATCATTGTCAGAAGATAGCTTTTATTTATTATTAACACCATTGTCAGAAGATAACTTTTATTTATTATTAGCATCATTGTCAGAAGATAGCTCGTATTTTTTTATTAACACCATTGTCAGAAGACAGCTATTATTTATTATTAACACCATTGCCAGAAGATAGCTTTTATTTATTATTAGCACCATTGTCAGAAGATAACTTTTATTTATTATTAACATCATTGTCAGAATTATTAGCACCATTGTCAGATTTATTATTAACATCATTTAGAAGATTTATTATTAACACCATTGTCAGAAGATAACTTTTATTTATTATTAACATCATTGTCTGAAGATAGCTTGTGTTTTTTATTAACACCATTGTCAGAAGACAGCTTTTATTTATTATTAACACCATTGTCAGAAGATAGCTTTTATTTATTATTAGCACCATTGTCAGGAGATAACTTTTATTTATTATTAACATCATTGTCAGAAGATAGCTTTTATTTATTATTAACACCATTGTCTGAAGATAGCATTTATTTATTGTCAACACCATAGTCAGAAGATAGCTTTTATTTATCATCAACACCATAGTCAGAAGATACCTTCCAAAAGCCCTGTTTCTGCAGGGAACACCGTTGTAGCCTAAAGTGACGGTGCCTCTAGAATCAATTTGTGCTGCCTCTTTTCAGAGGGTCGCCATTCACATCCTGTTTAGTGTGCCACAACAACATCACACTTGCGAGTTATTGATGCGAACACTTTGAAACATCATGAGTCATTGGCTTAATCTATTTTCATTCAGTTCTCAAAAGCTACGTAGTTCTTTAGCGTTAGTTCATGATTTTCACTTGTAGTGTTCCTATGATTTCTTACCTCGTTTTTCACAATAGGGAATTTTGTTTGCTGGAACTTCCCCAACAAGATTTTTGGATTATATGATTTTTTTATATGGATGTGTGTACATTTAATTAATAATAATAATAATAATAATAATAATTTTAATAATAATAATAATAATAATAATAATAATAATAATAATAATAATAATGGATGACGTAATGTATAATGAATACAATAAGTCCTTCAGTTGCACGATGTTATGGAATAATATACTAATGGATAGTGGGTGTGACACTTGAACAAAAACTGAACCAAAACCCCGTGGAAGAAACCTTGAGGGCGAGGCAGTATCTCAGATTCAGACGACTAGGATCTCTAGCGCCTGAGAGCATATTTCAGTGCTCGTAGTGACAGCTTGGGTTCGTAACTACCTACACAGCACAAAAAGACTCATTATATTGAGCTCAAACAACACAAAGCAGACCTCGTCCCAGCTATTGAGATGAAGTTCTCTAGTCAGCCTCAGTGGGTGCTTGTGTCCCTGATGTAACTCGCACTTTAGTTGTGAAACTGCATTTCCTGAATATGAGTACCTAAATCTGTTCATATTTTCGTGTATTTTTTCATACGGATTATGAAAAATGTCTTTTATCCTTATTTTCATTTTTCTTTTTTTTACCTCTGAAATATTTACTTGATTTTCCGTGTTTATTTGTAGATTCCTCTCATTCATTTTGTTTCAGAATTCCGACATCATAAACATGGCTGAAGATACTAATAAGGGTTTCAGAAAATACTGAAATAAATAACAAATAAAATGAACAAGTGATGAAACAATCGGTTTTAAATATTTAGAAATTGTACATCACCCAAAATAGAGTCGCAAAGATAAACTGATCACATTTTACATAGAAGTGGAATTTCTGAAGATGTCTGTATAGCTAAAAAAGAAATAAAAAAAAAAAAAGATTACAGTGTAGTGTACTAACAATAATCCAAGGTAATGAAATTATGCAATTTTCTCGATAACAAAGAATTTTTGCTGAGGCCAGCTCCACTCGAATTCTTGGTTTCCAGTTATATACGTAACTCCTGAGATTCTGTTATGTTCGATATTCTTCTGAAAAGAAATTTGAGAGAAAGTAAATAAATGAAGGGTACAGCTAGACACTGGACATGAAGAAGCATTTCATCACAGAGATAAGAATCAAACTTATGAATCACCGACCAGGAATGTGAGCTACCTTGTTTGATTCCTTGGCTTTTCATGTCTCCCGCTCGACTTTCTCGTCCATTTCTCAGCAACCTTTCCTCCTCCTCCTCCTCCTCCTCCTCCTCCTCCTCCTACTTCTTCTTCGTCTTCGTCTTCTTCTTCTTCAAGAGGCAAGTCAGTCCCTTCATTTTCATTTTCCTTGTTCTCAGGTCTGGGCTAGAAATGGGCGTTGGGTTGCCCGTTCCATTGACCATGCCTCGTAAGAAAAATATATACGTTAGGCCAGAGGTCATATAATTAAATGTACCGGTAAGTGTCAGCAGGTTAGGTCGTAGGTCACAAAATTAAAGGTATGCGTGAATGTCAAAATGCTCAAGAAATTGAGTGGGCATTATCTCACAAATGGCAGATTACAGAGAGAAAACTGGTAGCCAGAAGGCATAACTCTATAACTACTGTATGTATGTATGTATATATATATATATATATATATATATATATATATATATATATATATATATATATATATATATATATATATATATATATATATATATATATATATATGTATATATATATATGTATATATATATATATATATATGTATATATATGTATGTATATATATACACACGTATATATAATGTACATATATATATGTGTGTGTATGTGTATGTACGTTAACAAATACACACATCAGCTATATTAATAGTTAAGTGTGTGGAAGAGATTAGTCGTTTTTGCTGGCTAACTGATATTCATCGACTAAAAAGTTTGCCCAAGTGCCCTTATATAAAAGTTAGTTTCAGGCAGTTGAAACATCCAGTGGAAAAATATATCGGTTACTGAACAAAATACGTGCAGTATTGTTTACAAACTACTGGGCTGAACAGGAGTCAGATTGAGATGATTATGCAATTTAAGAAATTTAAGTCTCGTGCCGCGATGGATGAACTGACAGAGGGAAACCGGAAGTTCAGTTGATATAACAAAGTGATAATTTTTTTAATAGGCAGTTTTTTGTATGTGAAAAGCTCACAACAAAAACTATGAAACGCATATTTTTAAGAGCAGACAAAAGAATTGCTCTCTGCATAACACATGAACATCGGGTAAGCGAACATGCATAAGGAAAATTCTGGGAAATACGTGATTATTCGAGGTAGGAAAAGGCTTGGTAACAAATGGGTATTAAATCTGGCCAGCAATATTCTTGATAGCCAGAGCATTGTTGGCCAATATCCTTGATAGTTATTGATTTAAGTATGAGGTGATGTTAAAAATAGGTGAATTTCGCCATTTTGGAATTACACTCAAAACTGGTTTAAGTCCTAATAACATTCACTTTAATAATGTGGAATTCTCCCCCTTCTTCTAGTTTTCCTGCCTTTCTTTATTAAACAGGCTGAATTATCATCACTTAGGGGACGTCCTTTCACTCCAGTGTCTGGCCGTCACTCTCTCTAGTACTTGATGACTGGGGTGGGGCACTTTTACGGCGATTAGGTCGCCCAAAGAGGAGTCCATCTTGTATTGCCCAATCTGCCATTCGTCACGACTCGGTTCTCGAATTTTGGGCAGAACTACAAAGGGCAAAGGAGTAAAAGGACCAGTGGGGCTCACTGGAGAGTCGAGAATGGGAAAAGCGCCAGCATAATTCTAGGAAGGGTCACGATGGTCAAATTGGTCGAGTAAAATATGAGTTTGAAGTGTCTAGATGAAAGTAAAATTAATCTTCTCTCTCTCTCTCTCTCTCTCTCTCTCTCTCTCTCTCTCTCTCTCTCTCTGCTAGAGTCTTAGAGTCTCGACGAGGTATCTCCCATCCCAAAGTGTCCCAGAGTAGTATAACTATTTTTTATTACAGATATTAATTTTTTTTTAAATATTCGCGAGAAAGTGAAACATGTATCATGATCGATGCCACTTATACGTAAAGGTAATTCCTGGCTGACATCTTTACGTAACAGGTTTTTTTTTATATAACACCCAATTAGCTGTAGTTCCAGACAAGAAGTGTCCTTGACATTTTCCGAGGGCTGAACATTCCTCTTGTTTGTTTCTCAGTAGTAAATAAAAGATTTTATTGATCGCCGGACGTCTATATTAGGAACCATGAACAAAGTCCTTGTTTTTTATTTGCTCTGGTCATATTCATAATGTAGGATTAAAGTCTGCATTTAAATATGAGTGCACAGACAAATGACATTAAACTTTTATCTGATAAACTGTTTTGAGAGAGTGAAGTCTGGTGATACGAGCAACGATATGCTTTGAAGTGTACACTGCAATGTTTCAAAAAGCTCTTAAGATTTTTGTCAACACCATTTAGCTTCAGAGCGAATAGTCTCTAGTGTATTATTATAAGTCTGACTTCTCGAGATAATCATTATTCTTTGTAACTATATATCCAAAACCATGCTAAGACAAGGAAAGACATTTAAAATTTCCTGACGAGACATTTGCCTGATGTATTGGGAAAATTTATCATTAGATTATGGAGGACCCATCACGACTGTTGTTTGTTTTGGTGACCATGAAATATGAATGAATGAATAAATGAATGAATGAATGAAGGGATCTGTTGAGCGTTACTGCTCAGGGTGTGCATGCAACATGGTAGCTTTTTGCAGGAATAAATGGTCGTTGTCCATCATCCAAACCAGCTCCCATCTCACCCAGGCCTCTGAAACACAAATGATTTATTTTCCTCTTATATCTCTTTGATTTTTATTTATATAATATATAGTACTACAACTGTTGGGCTTTACTGAAACTTTTCTTTTTAATGACCTTTTGCTTGAAAGCTGGTATGTTAGGGTTTTCAAGTCTTGATATTAACAGCCAAATAGATTTGATAACTATGAAAAGCAAAATAAAAATTAGTAAAAACTGCGCCGAAGTTTCTTCGGCGCACTCGAGATTTCTGTACAGCCGCTACAGCGCACTGTATAATCAAGGCCACCGAAATTACATCCATTTCTCGGTGGTTTCTCGGTATAATGCTGTGTGAGCCGTGGCCATTGAAACTTTAAGCACGGCCTTGTGGTGGCCTATCCTATATCGTTGTCAGAAGTACGATTATGGCTAACTTTAACCCTTAAATAAAATGAAAACTACAAAGGCTAGAGGGCTGCAAATTTGGTATGTTTGAAGATTGGACGATGGGTGATCAACATACCAATTTACAGCCCTCTAGCATAGTTTTTAAGATCTACGGGCGGACAGAAAAGGGTACCGACGGACAGGTATAGCCGGAACAATAGTTTGCTTTTACAGAAAACTAAAAAGAGGAAAAATATGATTATAATATGGCGTATAGAAAATTCCCACGATACAAATGAGACTTTCTCCCTCGATTACTGGAGAAACAGAGGAGAAAAGAGGTTGGGGCGAGAGCGGGGCATTTTAGTATTCAATTGTTAGAGGTACAAAAGCGCATTCCGTGTTAATTAGTTCAGAAAAAACCTGATCATCCAGTTATTTCTTGTATATTGCCTATTGTGTTCTCTGCCCTCGTAACGCAATTGGTAGTGCTCGGCGTCTCACAAGATAGCAAACCCACGTTCGATCCCCGGGATGGACGATGATGGGTACGATGTTGGAAGATTTCATGTAAAAAGAAAAAATCATTATGCATAGAATTATGGACATGGTTGTTAGTCGAATGTTGTGGGTCGCAACTGGTGCATAGAGAGAGATAGTGGGAGAGAAAGAACAGACAAGGAATGGCAGACATGAGGTGATCATACGTTGGCAAATTGTATGCCATCTAAAAATTAAAAAAAAGGAATGGCGTCCGTGAGATAATTCTCACCATATCGGGTACCAATTATTCACAAGATAAGGTAGTCTCTCTCTCTCTCTCTCTCTCTCTCTCTCTCTCTCTCTCTCTCTCTCTCTCTCTCTCTCATCCCAAAGTCTCTCTCTCTCTCTCTCTCTCTCTCTCTCTCTCTCTCTCTCTCTCTCTCTCTCTCATCCCATACTTCACTTTAGCCAGTAGATTATAAAGTGCAACATATAAATGAATGACCGTATAAAAGGAACTTTTTTTTAAAATCCTGAACTTCCCTTTAGCTCATAGATTATAAAATGTGTAATATATAAATAAATAATCGGATGAAAATAAGTGAAAAGCATCTCCTTTCCGACGGAGAACCCCGCCCGAACCCGCGAAAGAAAGTTTACCGTTGCTTCTTCCCCCAACCTCGGAGGATCACCTAAACTCCCCAGTTATCTCAAAGGCTTTGTTGTCGATGCACTGGGTGTACATACACTCGCCGGAAGCTCGTTAGAACGTTTATCTCTGCCGTCCCTGTCCCTCTGTTTCTGGTGCCACTCTGTCGTCTGTGAGTCAGTGTCCTCTCATTTTAGCATTTTCCTTTGTCTGATTTGCTTCCGAGTTATCTCTGACACATGTGGATGGGCGAGCCCGCCAATTAATTTCTGAGTCATGATCTCCTCGTGAATTATGATGTTGCGTGGCGATTTTTTTTTGCTGGGCTTATTCGTGACTGGAGAAAGTGAGGTCATTCAGAGCAACGCGTTGAAGGAACATGGAAAATTTTCTTTTGACCACCAGATGGCGCTCAAAGGGCCTGCTTATTCGCTGCCTGGTATTACAAAAAAAGCTGAATTGGATTTTATTTACGGTGTTATAATTTTCTTTCCGAAACAGGTTCCAAATCATGCGAAAATCGTTACGATATCGGACCCACATCACTGGTTAATTTCATTATAGCATAAAAGGAAAAATTCGTTTTCATTTAAACGCATAATAATCCCGGAGGAATTAAATGCGGGTTATGGTCTTAACTCTTCAGGACGATAACGATTTCTCCTTTTTTGAAATCTGGTAAATAGCTGCATAAATCAACGCTCATGAATATTTCCAACACTCTTCACATGTTAATTTAAAACAGAGAATGGGTCTGTGTGTTACCTCATTGAAAGAAAATGTCTTCTGCCACTGTGATTTATGCTTTAAAAGTATATTATTTTCTACCCTGATCCTGTATAATAGACCTGGGAGACTAATTTCCATCTTCGTGATAAATTTGACTTTAATGGGAGAAGAAAAAGATGTTAAACACCGTCATTAGGGAGGGATGAATATATTCCTCTCCTCAGAGCAGATCGCGGACTTTGGCTTAGGGTTGTGAACTAACTCGTGCACCAGAGAGAGAGAGAGAGAGAGAGAGAGAGAGAGGAGAGAGAGAGAGAGAGAGAGAGAGATTAGACGGTAACGTCGACCAATGTCGCAATGATTATACTGGTGCAGTGTTAGCTCGTGAAGTAATTTTTATTTCCGGGTATGTTCGGTTCGCTAGGCTAATCATCTTTGGTCAGAGTGATAAGGTGAACGCTCTGTTATTGGTTTTACTCCCTCTCGATATTCAAGTTTTTAATTCTTTTATTTAATTTTATTTTCACCTGTCATTTGATGCAGTGTATATATATATATATATATATATATATATATATATATATATATATACGTATATATATATATATATATATTATTTTATATATGAATATGTATATATATATTGTATATATTTATATACGTATGTATGTATGTTGAGCTTTTTCCTGAGGTCTTAGCTGAATATTATTGTCACACGCTATCAAGTGACATATAAGCATGTATGTATGTATACAGTGGAAGCGTTATATACATAATGTATATATACACACATTATATATATATATATATATATATATATATATATATATATATATATATATATATATTAATATGGTATATTAATGGAGACTTAATATACCAAACAAGGTGTATGGTAAAATAAGACATGAGACGTAAACACTGATAAGCGAATAACTGTTTGGTTTAAGCGAGGTGAAGGCTGAGTGAATCAAGCATTTGTTAGGAAAAATTTTTATGGGAACTTTGAGAGATCAGGGAAAAGGCTACATGCGACATAAATGACCATGAAAAAGCTTATGGTAGATTTGATTGATAGGCAATGTCGAGTTTGTTGGGGTTGTGTGGCATAGAAAATAATTTGTTGGGAGTCTTGTAAGTGTATAAAACGCAAAGGTAGAAGTTTTTGAACAGGGGTTTCCTCTGTGATTCTTTATTGTTGTTAGGGAAAGCGGTTCGATGTTATGTATAGATTTATTGTGTTATGACGATATTGAGAGCACTTTATGTCAAAGATTAACTCAATAAGAACAAGGTACAGCACTGCAGGGTTTCATCTGCATTAGTTATATTGTCGTGATTTGAATTAGGCAACCGAACATTCCTTGCACAGTTAGCACAGGGTTGACCTTTATAAAGAATATCTCATTTATCCCTGAAATAAATCACCAGTGGAATTAAGGTCTACGAACAACCTCAGAAAGTCATTGTTTCTTAGAATTGTACGTGCTAATATCATCATACGGTATCTAACACTTTTACAGAGCAGTTTAATTTTTCATGCATTTTTTTCTCTGTGTAATCCGTTATATTTGCCTCCCGGTACCACTTTGTACAGCCATCTCCAAACATATAGTATTTCTTTATTGGCGACTATTAAATGCTTCAGAACGGTCCTCTATATTAACAATTAAAAGGTTTAGAGAATATATCTGTATTTTAAGCTGACTTTTGTAACGCTGTTTTCAAACGTTCGAGGAATACTTTTACATTTATACTAATCTTTATAACTTCATAAATTTCAGGGAACTTTATCATTTGTGTTATTTTTTACCACTGTTTTCAAAAGTTAACCTTTATAACATTTTTCAACAGTTCCAGCGAATATTTGAACTTTTGGAACATTTTTTCAAAAGTTGAGGTAATATTTTTGCATTGTAATTAATCTTTAAACACTTTGAGCGAATATTTAACAAGTTGAGGGAATATTTGTGCATTTGATGTGCCTTTATAAAATTTATAACACCAAGGGACTATTTTCGCATTCTGGTAGTGTTCCGATTTTCTCAGGAGCTGTGAGGCCTCCCCGAGACCTTGTGACCTCTGGTGATTCAGTTATTTGTCGAAAGGTTGTCTGTCGAGAATGTCATTTGATGTTAGGTAACGTGAAGTGTTATTATAAAGGTATTTGAACATTTTTTGTGGTTAATCTCTCTCTCTCTCTCTCTCTCTCTCTCTCTCTCTCTCTCTCTCTCTCTCTCTCTCTTTTTTTTTTTTTTTACAATTTCATTTACATTTCATTTTGAAATTGTATCAGTTTCCATATTTGGATATATTTAATTTTCTTTTATTATTTATATTTTACAATTTTTTCCTCGGCTATGTTAAGCAGTAAGAAGTTTTTATACGTGCATACGTTTTATATCAAAACCAGGATAAAATTTAAATTTTACTTATTACTTAAAGGTCGTGAGATTTCAAATAAAAGTTAAGTAGATATCAAGGAAATCATATTTTGCGGGATTAAGAGAATATTGGTACAACTGTATCAACACTGAAAAATTCTGTTTCTAAATAAAAGCGATCTATAGACGAGAGCGTAAGTTTGGAAAAAATCTATCGAGATGTTACGAGCTTATATATTTTATGGATGAACTTTTTACTTCAGGACGGTAGGTGTTTGTTTTTATTGTTGATATTTGAATGCAAGATTTTCATGATGCTGATCTTAATCAGCTAAGACATTGGTGACCATAGTCTTTGTAACGCCAGCTGCATAAGTCATTATAAACCTTATTATTAGTCGGACTTCAAAAGAATTTGCCAATTTTTTCTAATTCTTCTCAATGAGGTAGAACGTCTACCATAACAAAGAAAATTCTATCATTTACACGGATTTTAATTTAACTCATTCGGTCCAGAAATTTGGTCCAGAAATTTATCTCGTAGGTCTAATTAAACTGCTGTTCAGTTATGGTTTCATCGAGTATTACAGCCTATGGTGTGCGCGGCAGGGTCGAATAGTTGTTGTTGGACATCTTCCAAACCAATGACCATCACACAGACCTTTGGTGGCCACGCCCAGTGGCTCTCCTCAGCATTTCTAGATTATAGATTTGCCTCCTTTTATGGTTTTTAAATAAACCTTTCAAACTGATGACTGAGAATCACAACGAAGAATGTAGAACCATTAACTGAATGACTGGAAATTCCTGACGAAAATATTTAAGCATATGCTTAAAGCCTCTGCAAAAGAAAAAAAATGTTCCCTGAAATTTTGCAACTGCAAAAGGGGATGTTTATACAATTTACAATTTGAAGCCTTTTCTCTCGGACTTTTGTTCCCTAAAGATGATTTCACATTATCCACGAGTATAAAAATAACCATTACTTTCGCCAGATTAGGCTTTTGTGTATTCTTTTGTAATTGTATAGAATCAGATTATTTTGCTAGTACTAGATAAACTGAATTTTCTCTCTTTCAAAGAAACTTTACACAAAAGCCGTTTCCTATCTTTTTCTCTATGAAATTGCGCCCTAAAGGGTCTCTCTCTCTCTCTCTCTCTCTCTCTCTCTCTCTCTCTCTCTCTCTCTCTCTCTCTCTCTCTTTGAAAATGCGTAAAAGTTTTCTCTTTTTCTCAGACTTCTCATTCAGCGAATCGAAAGAATTTTTCGCAGTCTCTCTCTCTCTCTCTCTCTCTGAAACTGCGTATAAGTTTTCTTTTTCTCATTCTTCCCATTCAGTGAATCAAAAGAAATTTACACAGGACCTGTCTCTCTGCACAATTTATGGTCTCTCTCTCTCTCTCTCTCTCTCTCTCTGAAATTGCATAAAAGCTTCTTTTTCTCACTCTTCTCATTCAATAAATTGAAAGAATTTTACACAGTCTCTCTCTCTCTCTCTCTCTCTCTCTCTCTCTCTCTCTCTCTCTCTCTCTCTCTCTCTCACACACACAATATTGAGAGTAGATTCAAAGTACAAAGACGCCTGATGTCTATGTGGCTGCATTATAGCGAGGCCTTGGCTGAGACCCGGATCTGGGTCCTTTTAGAGAGAGAGATGGTGAACTTGACTAACCCCGCTCGCCTTATCAACGTAATGTACTCTTCAGGTCCTTCTTACCTGGGGGTTTTCATTCAGAGAAAAATTTGGATAGGCCACGTAACTCTGTTCGTTATTTATTTATTTATTTAGTTTTTCACTCTCCGGTGAAAAGTTGGCTTCATTTGATTGTTTTGTATATTTTTCAGTGTTTATTATTATTATTTCGGATTTATCGCACCAGGTTTTATAACCCTGCACTTTTTGCAGAGAATAAAACTGCCTTATAAACGCCGTTTATATTCGCCAGAATATGAACATTGGGCAGTTGTTGACCAATATTAGCGTGCAAGAGAGGCGAGTCATAAGAAAAATTGAGAAAACTCGATATAAGATCAACTCGCACGATGCAGCCGTCCTTTTTAACAAGGCATATTATTATTATTATTATTATTATTATTATTATTATTATTATTATTATTATTATTATTATTATTATTATTATTATTCAAAAAGTGAACCATATTCATTTATGGAACAATCCCCATACGGGCCAGTGACTTGAAATTCAAGCTTCCAAAGAATGTGGCGTTCATTTGAAATGAAGTAACGGGAGGTAATAGGACTTGAAGAAGAGATCAGATATTAGAAAAGAAAAAATAAATTTACAAATTATACAGTAAATGGGAAAAATGTAAGAACGATGAAAAGAACGCTTCGTGTAAGTGGTTGTATATTTTTATGTTTTTTCACTGTTCGATGAAGAGGCGATGTTCTCTACCTATTTGGATAATTTTCAGTGTCCTGTGGAAGGGAAACGCCCTTCAGTTGTTTGTATATTTATGTATTTTTCGCCTTTCGACGAAAAGGAGATGTGCTTTAATTCACTGTGTATTTACGCATTTTTCATAGCACATTTACAAGGCAAAGTTCCTTTAATTTTTGTTTTGAGTATTCTACACAGTTCAAAGAAAACGTGACATTCTTGAACTGTTTGTATTTTTTAGTATGTTTCAGTGTCAGATGTTTCGTTTTAGTGCATATTTATTTTTTACTCACTCCTTTAGGTAGCTAAAATAATAATGAATAAATAGTAGTCATCCGAGATTTGCCCATTCTCAGAACGTATTAGTCAGAAGTCTAGTTCAGTGTGTGAGTTTGCTTATCTTTATTCAAAACACAGTGCATTCTCTCGTTGTCTCCTCGCACGATTTTGCTGTATTTTTGTCCTTAAATGCCAGAAAACACGCATTTCTTTCACTGTTTTGTGCAGTTTATTGTTTCCAAATTCCTCGTCCAGTTTAACTCCTCTTCTTGGGAACTGCTGGCTGGTAGATGGGCACCACGCAGCTCTGTTCTTCAGAGAGAGAGAGAGAGAGAGAGAGAGAGAGAGAGAGAGAGAGAGAGAGAGAGAGAGAGAGAGAGAGAGAGATTGCTTCCATTGTAAAGCATGTGCTGTCTGTTTTTCGAAATGAATACATCATACTTTTATTTTATGTATTTTATAATTTTTTACCCGTGCGCGTAAGATGCGTAGAATTTGTACGTAATTTTCTTGTGGAAGAATTTCCTCTTTCGCCGTCTCCCTTTTTTTGAGAAAAAATTCTATATTCTTTTGTATTTATACGTCACTCTCCCAAGGTTATTATAGCTGATCTTGTAGCGGCATTTTTTTTTGGGGGGGGGGGGAAGCCAAAGAGAAGGTCACTTGTTCTTCATTTTCTTATGGGGAAGTTTTTTTTTTTAATAAGATTGTTCAGTGAAAATTTTTCATGTTTGCCAAGAAAATATCCTTTCCTTACCAGTGATATAAGACTTGTCTGTTCAGTAATCATCATAATAATGACATCAAATTTTTATATTCATTTGCAATGTTTCACAAGAACGTTTTATTTAGGGTGCATCATAGCTGTTACTAAGGCACATGTGTTTTTTATAGAATATGAAGTCTTTTATCGTCAAAATCTTTAATTTTTCCCCTTTTGTGATGACATATTTTTGAATTGGAATTTTGTAAAAGATGTAAAATATAAACAAAAATCACAAGAAGCCAGTGGAACCTTTCTGACAATTTTCTGAATCTAGGAACAAATATATATGAATATTTTTTATTTATCGCTAAGTAATGGTATATTGGGTATCTTATCTTATTCAATATCTTTGATGCAAGCTATGACACATCATGTTAATGTATACTGTTATGAAAGTATATTTTGCTTAGAGAGAGAGAGAGAGAGAGAGAGAGAGAGAGAGAGAGAGAGAGAGAGAGGCTTTCGTGTGGTTGAGGGGTAAATAAGTGAGAAAGGTTTCAGGTGCATTTCCGAGAAGACCTCGAGAAGAACCAGTTCGGCGCTGCTTTTGATCCAGGGAAATTCTCCCGTCTGTCTTTTACTATGTAAACGAGTTACTACTGGGCTCGAACTCTGAAGGTAACTACAGCACCGATGTTGCAATACTGAGTCTTCTTGAATTCTGAATAACGTGTGCGGATGCTCGCGCGCACATATATATATTTATATATATACACATATATATAAATATATGTGTGTGTTTGCGTGTGTGTATGTGTGTCTGCGGGCGTGTATGTATGTGTGTGTGTGTGCGTGCGTGCTGATGACGATAATCCTCGTATTACGCACACGGTTCCATGATTTTCTTTCCTTATACTGGAAAGTTTTGGAATTCTTTTCTTGCTTCTGTTTTTCTTGACTGTTGTAACCTTTCTTCTTGAAAGAGGCAATTTTTGACGCTTCTGTCGTGGTTAATCCCCAACCTTCTTTCTATCCTATTTCTTTTTCTTGTTTATTTCTTACCTGGGCTAGAACTGGGCATTAGGGTTCGCGTCTAATCAGCTTTTGATCTTGAGAAATAAATTCGTGTAAATAAGTTTACAGTTTGCTGTAAATCTATCGGTAGAGACAAGTAACATAGGTCGTTCAGTCACTTTCGATATGATTTGTTTTCTTCAGGTTTGAATCTTCCAGTCTGAAGTCAAAGATGATCCCAATCAATAGCCTGGTTTTCAAGTTCCCGCCTTTGCGTTCAAAGTTTCCAGTTCCATCTTTTCTTTCTTTTTCTTCTTCTGTTTTCAAGAGTCGTATAACCACTCTTCTTAGGGTCCCTTTGCGCCTCCCACTGAAATCATATTCTAGCAATTGAGTAACCCGTCCTGTCAGCTTCCTCATAAAAAAAAAAGATATAATCGTCACTGGTATCTCCTTTGGCTCCATCAATCATACTTTGAGCTCTGTATCCTTTCAAGTCCCCTGGCCTTCACGCGTCACAGTGGAACCCTATCGCAATCGGAATGTTGGCACATGGGCAGGTATTCTCGAGAATAGGGTCCGAAGAATAGACTATTCTATGGACCTTGCTCAAGAACGTACTCAATTACGATGCTTTCTTCTGGGTCTCTTTCTCCCCTGTCAGCCCTGCCATCTGTCCCTCCTCACCCCTTTTTTCAGATCGTCAGTACCAGTCTCGTCTTCCTGTTACCTGGCTTACGATCTCTCTCTCTCTCTCTCTCTCTCTCTCTCTCTCTCTCTCTCTCATCAAGTAAGGAAAACAACGTAAGTAGTAATTTTTGAGTACGTGAGATAACGGAACGAAGTTCACTGTCACTTATCGTCACGTAGTTAGACCAGCTTTAATTGCAGTGCAGACGGTTATTTTGTTAAGTTGTATGAATGATAATGGTAGATAACGGATTTTATTTTGATGAATTCATTTTGTAATGGTATCTGTCTTGTGGGAAGCGAAATATGCCCTGGGCGTGCTCTTGGATTTCGTAGCGTCGAGAGTTGGTTTTACCGTACTTTTGTTTATTTACTATTCAAATAGTTTCATGTGACTGGTAAAGAATTTGAATTATTTTGTGGCGTTTATTTCATTTTTGATAACTTCAAAGTGACGGCATTTAGTGAAGATAAGCACGAAAAATTCCGGTAAAAAAAAAAGATGACTAATTTTTTTTTTTTTTTTTTTTTTGGTGCGGGAAATGTTTCCGGATTTCAGAATTACAAATTATAAATGATATTAAATCGTAAAGGGAGGATGGAACGCCATTTAGAGACGCTAGGTCTTCGAAAATAGTTATGTAACCTTCCCTCAGGGTAAGATAACCTTGGTAATTTTAAACTACCGGACCCTTCAGAAGCTAAATGTTGTTGTTGCTTTTTTTATTTTACGACATGAACTTTTGTTATTTTACCGCTTGCTTTTGAAATGCAATTCGTTCATGCTTTGACCTCGTGCTGCGTTTTAACAAGGTCCCATCTTGTGACTTTGCTCTAACCTTAAGTGCGCCAGGTAACTTCAGTGTCATAAAAGTCTCTCCCTTTCCAAGTCCGTTATAAAGGCAACTCTCTCTCTCTCTCTCTCTCTCTCTCTCTCTCTCTCTCTCTCTCTCTCTCTCTCTCTCTCTCTCTCTCTCTCTCAAATAAGCAGTTAGTCACATACATATGCTCAGTGAAATTCCAGTGATAATGTAACTGGTAAATGCCAATAAAAAAGATGGAAATCTGGGAGTTTTGGAGTTGTTATAACTTCTTTTTTATGCTCATTCGCTTAGTCCTTTCCCAGATTATATTAAATTTAATTCAGAAGTGATACATAGTTTAATGCGTTATGTCGAATAATAAACAATATACGAATTTTGTAAGCCTACGTTCTAAAATTTGTGTTAAAACAAATAAACTAAACAATTAAGCTCGAAAGATTAGATCGAAACAGCATTTTCATCTAACAGATAGAGCGAAGAAATCGTGTTAGATAATAATGTATGTAAAGCAAGCGACAGGCATCATAGAATCATTGTCATTAATTTTAGGGTAATGTCACTGATCGGTCTCCAGAGCCCGCTGTGTGATGGTCGTTGATTTGGAAGAGAGACCGTAACACTCATTCGATTCTGCTGAGGTGACCCAGTTGCGTGCACGCACTCAGCATCACTGGTCGATGGAACCATTCATTCAGTGAGCCACCTGGAAGGGCGATCGCCCACATTCAAGTTTACAAACATTTTGGAGGATGAAAATACTGATGCGTAGAGGGCGCCAAGTTCAGCGAAGTGGAGTAGCCAGCAGCAGTTTTGAAGGATGACGATGGGAAGATTTCCCGGAACCATCATCTAAATTTGAACTCGGCTCAGGCATTCAGGATTTAGAGGAGGCTGGGTTTCTGAAAGCTGAGAAATTTGACGTGGGGTTTCAGGTGTTGCTGCCTTGTTAGGGAGTGGCAGGAAACATCTTCATGAATTAGTGGGCGCTTTACAGCGTAATATCATAGGAAAACGTCTCTTTGAGACTCTATCGAGAATCTTTTATTTTATATAATTTCAGGTTTTCTGCTTTGCTCTCTATTACGAAATCTTAAACTGTGGGTTATCAGAACACGAGAAGTATTAGATACGCGTGGCCTTCTCAGATGTCTGCATCTCTTCCAGTTTTTCTCGTTCAGTTTTTCTTAATATTTTATCCTCAGTAACTTATATATATATGTCCTGGCCCCATTCTCCGTAATATGTATTAAAAGCCTTCAGTTCATCATCACATTCCCTTAACATAATCCCTAGTGGTTCATGTACATGTTCTCGTCTCGTATTATGCCAGCAAATCCTAAACTGGTTTAGAATCCTTAAAGAATATATGATTTTTATGGTTGAAATATTGCATACTGTTTGATGGGTCTAGAAATATCACGTGATCTGGGTGGTCAGATGCATATCCTAGGGTAAAGAGGATCTCACAATATTAAACCTAGACTTAATGTTTCCTAAGCTGGAGAATGAATCTGCTAAGCAACATCTTTAAGTGAATTTAGTGGCTTGTGTGTTTGTGACACTGGAACATCTGCTGTATCATATATTAAATGTAAGATACATTCTACGAGATTTTTATCGTGCATAAGGAGGATGAGAGAGAGAGAGAGAGAGAGAGAGAGAGAGAGAGAGAGAGATAGAGATTATTACAGTGCTACACCAAACATCGTGTTGTTAGTCACCTTTGGAAGAAACTTTCCACCACTGGAGAATCTCTCTCTCTCTCTCTCTCTCTCTCTCTCTCTCTCTTATTACACTAATATATGAATCACTGGCTGTTTTAATTACGATGAAGTCTTATTCAATTTTTTTTTACTGCCGTGATTCAATTGGAATCTTTGTTCAGTTTTCTCATGAAACAAAGTAGTTATATCTTTATAGGAGAAGGATTAATCCTTGTTTTTTTCTGAACAATAAGAATGATTTATCGCTCTTTCTTTTCATTTCCAACATAATGCTCTTGATTATGTCGAAATTTAGTGAGTGGCATTAGACCGTGCATAATGGCTGTTGTTCGCTCTCATCTTGCGAACGCCTTGCGAATTTTATCGCAGTAGGCGTTTGGACCTGTGGTTTTTGGATGGCGGTGTCATTACCCTTCGAACTACCCTTGAGGGGCAGCTGCTCTGTTCAGGAGAGCAAAGCCCATCTCCCGTCCTCCTTCCCTGCTCTTCCTCGTAGGATCCAGGTGTAAGAAGATGGAGGAGGGAGGGAGGGGTGGCCAATGAAGGGTTGTGGATAATGGTACAGTAGGTAGCTGGAAATCACCTCGCTTGATTCTGGTTTGGAAGTTGGGCTGAGTGAGGTCGTTCTAGTGCCTCTGCGCTCTCCGAAATATTCTCTGCGGCTCTGCAACTGATTGTCTTTCGATAAAGGGCGACTAGGGAATCCCTTTTCGTTTATGTCGTTTTGCCTGTGTTTTCAAATGTTTCTGCAGCCTGTAAATACGAAACTAATGAAGGGTGATTACTAGCTTTTGTACACTTATTGTCAAAACGTTAAGAATTATTTTTTTTAGGTATTTAAATATTTTTTCATTTCTTTCACTCCGAAGAATCATTTAGATTTCTTGTTCATGTTTGGTGTCATCCAGAGTAAATGAATTTATTTGGCCTTCCACTGGGGTTATCTTCATTTTCTTTAACGTAAAGAAAATTATGTCTCGGTTATAATGAATAAATTGAATAGAGGAAAGTGGAAAAGACGACGAGTAATTGCTCCAGTCAAGTGTGAAGGGCCATCACCAGGTGCGTGTAGGTGGCAGCAGTGGTAATAACGAAGGGCTGGGTCCTTAGGGCTATCGCCGAAGATGCACGTTCGGGCCGTTGCGCCCTTTTGCAACGCTTCGCTTTTTGTATATTTATGAGCTGTTGTGGTGTGGTGGCATCCCGAAGGCACTACTACCTTCGTGCGGTTTGGGAGGGAGAAAAGGAGTGTGGGAAAGCTGGATGGTGGTAAGTGGACGCTCGTTTTGTGAGGATGAGAAAGAGGGGGGGCCAAGTCATTTAGCAGTTCGTTTGCCCTGCATATCTTATTAACATTCCCTGTGATGGGTTGCTTTCGTTGCTCCACACTTTCAGTTTCAGGAGGGTTGATTATTATGTGTTTCCACTTGCCTTTAGACGGGGAAACTTGGAGGTATTCAAGGAAAAGACTTATGTATCCATACACGCTATGACTTAAAAGAGCCACATTAGTTATTCAAGAAAAGTTTGTTCTGTGATTACTGGCGAGTGAAAGGGGCCTCTGATGGACTAAATGATTGCTGATAGGATGACCACCACAAACAAACAATGATGAAATACCTGTTCATTACAAACTTTAGATGACTGATATGTTTGAAGGGCAGCAAGTGGTCTTACTACCTATAAAAACTCTCCGTCTTCCGAACACTAATGGATCAAGAGAGAACCTAGATAGCCGAAGACTATAATTAGATGAGCACAAGGCAACTGCACGTCCATCTGATCATTTTTCAATACGTAATCCTTCGGGCAATTGGCATGATCAGTGATCTCAGTCTCGCCTCATCTCTCGGTTCTTGTCCTCTCCGATTCAAGGTGGTCCTCTCTCTCTCTCTCTCTCTCTCTCTCTCTCTCTCTCTCTCTCTCTCTCTCTCTCTCTCTCTTATAGGTTTTACATCGGTAATTTTTCCGTTGAGATGAAGGGGATAGTTCTTCCTCCTCCTCTCAGGTGGTTCTGTAACACCCGTCAGTCCACCTCATTCTACCTTTACTCCGAGGAAAATTTTAATATTTCTGACTTGCTATTGCCAAACTTTGGAGTTCGCTTGCTTATGTTTCTCCAGACTCTGTAACATTTCTGTCCCGTCCCAGTTGGCCTGTGCTCTAAAAAGTTTCTTTAACATGAACCAGCTTCAGCTAGAATGCTATCATAGAGAACAAATTCGTATTTTCTTTTCATATCGTACAATTATTGTGAGCAATGCAGTGAGAACTGTTAAATAAAGTTATTCAAAAAAGCAGTAGCTATTTAACGATATAACTTATGTTGTGTGATATTATTATTCCTTTTTTTAATTTCATTTTCATTTTAAGACAACAGTTTTTTTTCTGTAAAAGCTTCAGTAAAGTTTACAAAAAGGAAAGAAAATGTAAAGAGAACAAA
>NC_089795.1:73907662-73925162 GCF_040412425.1 Macrobrachium rosenbergii
TTATTTTGTGTTTGTGAATGATTAGATGTATCTTCGTGTGTGTGTGTTGTGTGTGTGTGTGTGTGTGTGTGGAGAGAGAGAGAGAGAGAGAGAGAGAGAGAGAGAGAGAGAGAGAGAGAGAGAGAGAGAGAGAACCACTAGCAAATGTTAGCTTACAAATCTTTTTTTTTTCCCGTCTGAGGAGCCAGTACCACATTTTTTCCGCATCGTTGAGTTCATTTTATCACATCCTTATCCTTGGAAACCATTTTCCGATAGATAGCCAGTTTTTTTATTTGTTTTCAATTTTTCATTAATTAGCAATAGGTTATCTTCTTCGAATGATTATTGCCTGCGTTTTTGCTCGTAGAGGTAACGTCATTTCCAACACTTTCATAACCTTTTGCTCATTGTGGATTTATTTGCAATGTTTCAGATTATTCTTAAATGTTTCAGTAATCTGACCTTCAGTCATTTGGAATATTGCAGGTATAGTTTCGAAATTAATAACACATTAGCTCTATGATAGGAAACGAAAGATATAAAGCACCATCTATAACAACAACGGCCTCCGCTCTTGCAAAAGGCAAAAAACAATATTACACTCCAGCCAGTCCAACAAAATCCTGTTTATGCTCTCGGATTTGTTGTCAGTATACCTTGAAGTGAGTTCCACTGCGCCTGTGTCGCTTCTCATGCGACCAATAGTTTTATGGAAAGGATTATTCTATGGATAAGATAAAAAGAAAAAAAAAATTCAGCTAACACTGATCCAGTTTAGGTGGGTTTTTTCATATGAGTATGTGTGGAAAAATGTTAAAAATTAATATTTGTTTCTCGTTATTATTATTATTATTATTATTATTATTATTATTATTATTATTATTATTATTATTATTATTATTATTATTATTATTATTATTATTATTTCTCTTGCAGGTTCTAGGAGAAGTGACCAGCCGACACAGGAGAGGAGAGAAGTCTCATAACAAATCTTTGGTGAGTTTTCCAGTTTTTGCTCTGCCTCATTATTATGTCAGTGAACGGGAAGAGTTACTTAACGTATTCCATCTTGAATGGAAAATGAGAGGTTGCTTTCACCGCCTTGAATTTTTGTGTTAGCCAACCAGTATTTTGTTTGGGTTCGTTATAGACGATAGTTTAACCAGACCACCGAGCTATAAACACGAATTATTTTCAATCTTCGTATCAAAAGGTGATAGAGGATAGTGCTATACGTGATCTTGCAGTTTTATAAGGAACAGGCAGTAGAGTCGTTCTTGTCGTGTGTATGTGTGTGTGTTTTTAAGTGAGCCTAGACCCATCTAATTCGGTAATCCGTTTAGCGTTTTGGAATTGGTTGTTTTTGGTCTTTGTCAGTCACATGACTGATGGTCTTAAAATCAAGTAGCACAGAAGGCAGAATAAGCAATTCTTTTTTGTAGCTGCGAAACCTTTCCTTGGGTGAGAAGGAGCTATCAAGCTTATTAGAGGTATAGAGAGACTCAGAAATGGTTTAGCCATGGCATATGGTACAAATATCAATCATGACTTTATCGATTAGATGATGATATCTCGCCATCAACTCACACCATTACGCCCCGTGTTGGTAACATTGTCTGAGCATATAGTCGGGAGGAGAGGTGCGTTAGACGGCATAACTTGACCCGCACACCATGACCAGTGTTACTCGGTTTGTCACTCAGTCTTTCAGTAATAAAATGAATCTGAGTATTTACCCTTATTTTGAGGTATCTCTGACTTTAAGCCAGAGCAATTTATAAACGTCCCGTAGCCAGCAAGATATCAGGTATTGTTCCCGAAACTTTATAAATGTTAAGGAAAGGAATATTAATAACACTGACACGAGTTCTCTTATTCTTTTATATCTAGAATATTTGTATATTACCTGGATGTTTGTACTTGCAAAAATCGCATTTTCGAACCATATTTGCTCTTAATGTCAGTTTTCTTTTATTTCATAATCGTGATTAATTTAAAGCAGTTTGACCGTAAAACACATGGGTCGTGTACCGTTACCATAATTATCTCTTGTTATTATTATTGTCATTTAAATTACAATGTGAGTCTACCTTTGTAGTTCAGTGTTAGTTCAATATTTTTTTAATTTTACCCAGTTGGGAATTTGAAGCTAGTGCCTAAGCGTTGATTATTTCCCGTAGGAATGAGTACACATTAAGAATAATATGAATAATAATAGTATATGTGAAAGTGTGTTTATACATAGATACATATTTATGTATGCTTGTATGTGTATACATATATGTAAATGCATATGTATATATATATATATATATATATATATATATATATATATATATATATATATATATATATATATATATATATATATAGAGAGAGAGAGAGAGAGAGAGAGAGAGAGAGAGAGAGAGAGAGAGAGAGAGAGAGAAGTTACATCTCAGTAACACCCATTAAGATTCGTTTGATGATGCTGGCATTTTTCTTAACTAAAACCCAGATTCCCAGGCTGCACTGTGGCGATAATCCTGGATTCAGCCGGAGCGGACAAGTACAAGATAACGATTGATTACTTTAAACAGGTCACCTGAAGATGCCTTCATTGATGAAAATCAGGTTTCTTTATTGAACTGAATGTGTTAGGATCTTTAAACGGTGCATTTGAAGGCGTCAGTGCTGATAAACGACTGGTTTCTTTTGTCGATCATTTGTAGTTATTGGTGTTGATAAACCTGGTTTCTTAACTGATCTTAATGTCGCTCTTGATAAACGACCGGTTTCTCTGGATAGGTTAGTTGTGGATATCGGTGTTGATTTGTTGATGTAATTAAAGATCCGAAGTGTTGCCACTGATAGATGACTGGTTGATTCGAACTGGCCTTTTGAAGGCATTGCAGATCATTTGTGCGCCTTGAGGCTGTATCTTGATCGCTGTTAGGTTTACAAGCCTTTTTTGCCCGATTTAAACCTTGCAAAATAGAAGCTGGCATACGAATGTTTGGTTGTCTTTTACCACGTCTTTTTGTGTTGGTTTGTTTTGCATCTTTATTTTAATAACGCGTTGTTGACCGTAAGTTTAGAAATACGTAAGTGGGAAACGAATATTAAATGTGACTGTTAATTCCAGCAGATGATGGGATTCATTGAAATAATTTCAGTTTTATCCTTTATTTGTATATCTTCTAACTTAGTCGTTTCTGGTAAAATTAGTGACTTTTGCATTACCGTTTTATTTCTCTTTACTTCGCCTGTAAATGGTGTATTGTTATTTTTCTATTTTTGAACCCTTTTTTGTTATAATGCATAAATCGATGTTATCGTCTGCCTACTCCTGGTGGAAACTCGATAAAGATAACAAAATTGGGTTTAACCATTAGCGAATTTACTGACCAGCTCTTTGAAAGATAGAAGATTATATAATAAACTGGGAAGACATTTAGAAACTGAGCGAAAAGTTCGGGAGTGAATGGAAAGAAACAGTCACCAGACCAAGCATTGCGAAGACTTATTAGTTCCACAGGTAAAATGTGGGAATAGGTGACATGTTGGGTGTAATGAGGAGGAGGAGGAGGAGGAGGAGTAGGCATTCTGTAATGCTCAGTTAAGTAGTTGCCGAAATGACAACTGTAGAGAAGAAACAGCGAGGCACCTTCCTGTGGAGGGAAGAGGATCTAGAAGAGAAAATTTAAAAACTTTTTCACAGAATAGATGTTTTTTATTTTTTTTTATTCAGTTCTATCGAGGAAAAAACTAAGGAAGTAGGATTTATAAATGCATTATAAAACTTCAGTAGTTGAGTTGAAACAAACAACTTTCTTCGAAGTGAAATACATAAATTCAGGAAGGAAGTTTAACCACTTTAACTGGCAACCAGAATTATTCATAGATGTGAATATATGACTTTCATTCCATCAAACAAGATTTAGAAAAGTAACCAGAAAGTCTTGGAGCCATTTAACTTGATCAAGTCATGGCATTCACAAGTAGCTACTCAGTCTTGAGAAATGAGGATAGAACATTCGTCGTCCTGTCAGCAACAAGAAATCCAGAGCGGTTAGATAAATAGAAGAAATAAATTTGCATAGGATGATAGCAAAGCTTACAGCAGGAAGTTTGACTAACAGGGCCTTATGACAGCTTTCCTTGATGTCCAGCAGAGAAGATAAACAAACGTCAACAGGACAAGAAAGGTGCTCCCCACTGAGTCTTGCCTTGTAGAAGCCATGTTGGAGATCCAGAAGAAGAGAGCTTGACTCAGTGTGTTTGAAAAATGGCGAGTTAAGTAAATTTTAGAGGTCTTTAGCAATAGTACAAGTTCCAACAATAGGAAGACGGTTTGAAGGACAGTGGGTTTCCTTTCTCATGGACAGGTGGGACTAGTACTTGTTACCAAAAGGAGAGGTAAACCAAGGAAGAAGAATAGCTGATTAGTCATGGGTTTGGGATCGTTTCGTAAATTTTCAGGATTAATGAAAAAAGGAGGATTTCTGTTCATGGAATAGATAAGAATCAATGACAAATATGGGCATGATTCTTGCTACCTTTCATTAAAAGGGTTTGCCAAAAGCGCAAGTGAATGATAAAAAATGTTAAAAATTACTGATTGTTTTCGCTCTATACTAGGAAGGACTAGAATGTATAGTGAAATTTACCATAAAGTAACCGAGACGTATAGGGCCATTCTCGTCTCTTTAATTAAAATAATGGAAATGAATACGAAAATCCTTTTTGACCAAAGTGATGAGATGGACTGAAATTAGGGAACAACTATCTCTGGGAAATCCTTGTTTGTTATTATGATAACAAAAGAAGTTTCAAGAGTTTTCATTTGTTATATAGTATAGGAGGAACTTTAAGTAATCAAAATGTTCAGTTTTTCAGTTCATTCGAATGACCAACATTCAACTCTATATGAAAGTCTTAGGGGCGGAATATGAAAAACTGTTATTTGAACTCCACTGTCAAAAGTAACGGTACTGTTGTTAATTTTATTCAGGCTTTGTTGCTTTCGTCTTTTCATTAATAGATTTTTTTACTTGGCGAATAACGCGACTACGTGGTACATTGGAATGATTTTTTTATTCCAGCTATTTTCTAATAGGAATAATCGGAGACCACTAAAAGGTGTTTATATATATATATATACATATATATATATATATATATATATATATATATATATATATATATATATATATATATATATATATATATATAATATACATATACATATATATATATTTATATATATATATATAATTATATATATCTGTGTGTTTGTGTATAAGTTTTTTCTCTTCAAGGTATTTTTGTTATTTCTAACATCTTTCAGGTAATTTATTATTAGATATATAAGTAAAAGAACAGCTTTTGTCATTGTCCAATTCAAATATGAAATATAATGGCAGTGAACATAATGACAGTATTCTCTCTCTCTCTCTCTCTCTCTCTCTCTCTCTCTCTCTCTCTCTCTCTCTCTCTCTCTCTCTCTCTCTCTCTCTCTACTCCGGTTTCATTCCTTCATATTTGTGCCTGGAAATTTTCCGGCAAGTCGGTTTTACCGTAACCTGTAACCAGAAAAACTAATCTGGAATTATGGAAGCGAGCATGCAAGCATCTTATCATTCCGTCATTATTGTGGGCGAGTTACATTAGGACTAGGTCTGATCATCTCAGGTCAAGATTTTGAGGTCTTCTGCGTAGATCGCTCTGTTCAAAATATCAATGATGAGAGAGAGAGAGAGAGAGAGAGAGAGAGAGAGAGAGAGAGAGAGAGAGAGAGAGAGAACGCGTGCATGATAACCTGAAACGAAAGACACAAAGTAAAGAGATATTTTCCCGCAAGACTTTAAAGACGAGAGCCGTCTTCTCAGGTCAAGATTTTGAGGTCTTCTATGTAGATCGTTCGGTTCAAAATATCAATGGTGAGAGAGAGAGAGAGAGAGAGAACGCGTGCACGATAACCTGAAACGAAAGACACAAAGTAAAGAGAAATTTTCCCGCAAGACTTTAAAGACGAGAGCCGTCTTCTCCTTCCTCTCTCTTGTCCCTGCCCTGTTCTTAGTACACTGCCCACTCTCGGAAAGGGTGTGGTCATTGCCCTTGAGTTGCAGGTTACGTCTGTGAACTTTTCCAGCAACGGAACAGCCGTCTGTTTTTGGTCTGTGTGTTTATGTATGTAATTATGTATGTATGCATGTATATATGCATATATACATTATATACACACACACACACACACATATATATATATATATATTATATATATATAGTGTGTGTGTGTGTTGCATAAAAGTATTAAGCTTGGACAGTATATGACGTACTGACAACATACGCATTCGCGTATTCTCTTCTTGTGCCCTTATACTGTTTCTAGCACATTTCACTTAAATAATTATAGTCTACCTTTAAATATAATGTTGCTGGTTGAGGTGGCCTTATGCCAGCACGGAGAATGTGAAATTGCTGTCGCTGTTGACTTTTTGTTTTCTGCATCTTCCTTTCCCGTTACTTCACCGGTCTGGTCTCACTTCCATCGCCTTTTCATTCGTTTTGCTCACCTCTCTCTCTCTCTCTCTCTCTCTCTCTCTCTCTCTCTCTCTCTCTCTCTCTCTCTCTCTCTCTCAGCTTTTCCAGGCTGATTGCCTTAGGACGCAGTCGTACACCTCTGGAGGTTGGTTGAATTATGTCCTGACATAGACAGTGACAACAGTGGTCGCTTGTCTTCTGTTATCTCCCTAGGGGTTGTACTGTTTACCGTGTGCTTTGCGTGTGTCCCAGCTGCATTGCTTTCTTGCCTTTTATTTGTCCTTCTTTCCCTCTGGTGTCTTCTCAGTTAACTGTCTAACTCCTTCAACTTTATCTTGTGTAATTTTCAATTCGCCATGAGGAGTATATGTTTCAGGCGATCCGAAAGGAGTGTAGTTTTGTCACCTTGTTGAAATATTTTATAATAATAATAATAATAATAATAATAATAATAATAATAATAATAATAATAATAATATAATATTATTATTATTATTATTATTATCTGCTAGTTGTGTAAGATATTTTCACTGTCATTTTTCCTAGATATTTATTTCTTTACAGCCTTCCCTTCATTGTGTAGGAAAATGCGCACGTAGTCTTACCAAAATGTCATGTATTTATTTAGGCATTACTTAGTATAATGAGTGGTTCCTGTTCGTGTTGATACTAGATTAATGTGAATATGTAGTTTGTGACGTATTACGAATTGGCGGGGATTTCAGTTTATTATTATAACCTAGTGTCAATATCAATATCCAAACTTTTCCACTGGTTGTTTCTGCTGTCCTTGATATTTCCTTGTATAGAGATAATGGTTTTAGAGAAGAACAGGAAATGAGAAAAGAAATGTTTGAGAGAAATGAGGGATTTTTGCTTATGCAAAGGCTGGTGAGACTCACGATTTGACTCAGACGTAAGGTCAAAGGAATAAGACTTTAGGAGAGAAAAGTGCAAGGTGTGACCTCCGGAGGAAGTGATAGACCCGTTTCTTGAAGGGAAGGGCTCAAGAGAACACAAGAGACGGAAGAGAATTCCGTAGTCTGGAGTGAAAGGGAAGAAGAACACTTAATTGAGTGATACGAAGATTGCAGGACTGTGCAATATAAGAGTGAGAGGCGGTTGCTTCGTAGGTGTCACAGGGCTGCTTGAGAGTAGGAGGGAATTCCTTAGATCAACGAATCGTCTGTCTAAAACGTTTTAATGAAGGAAGAAAACGAAAGAACGAACAAGTCTTTTGCTGGAGAGAAAGATGTAGAGAATATATAAGTGTAGGATTGTTTATGCGGTAAATTGCCTTTGAATCAACCTCGTTACGTACTGTAACAGAGGATGAAGCACTCCAGATCATTAGTTCAGTTGATGAACCACTCTGAAAAGCAAACCAAATACTAAACCACTTCTAGAATAGGAACAGATGATGGACCGCTGCAGAGCAATTATTTTTAAAATGAAAGACTTCAGGAAATAGAGCAAATGGTGAGCACTCCAAGAATTAAAGGATGAAGCATGCCAGAGCTGTATTTTAAAGGATGAAGTGCTCCCCCCAAAAAAGAAACAACTGATGAAACGCTACAGTGCAACACGTCAAAGAATTCATCTCACCAAGGAACAGATCAAAGGATGAAGCACTCCAGTAATTAGAACAGAGAATGAAGCAGTACAAAGCTATAGCTAAATAGATGAAAGCTTCAAAAAATTAAGCAGTGGATGAAGTGCTCGAGAGCACTAAGTCAAAGAATTGAACGCTGCAAGAAATAAACTAAAGGATGAAGTACTCCAAGAACTAGAAGAAAGTTTGAAGCTCTCCAAAAAGATGAATCACTCCCAGAAATAGGAGACAGGATGGACCATTCCAAGGAATGCCTCAAAGATTGAAGCACCCCAAGAAATGCGGAAAGGATGAAGCACTCCAAGGAACAGATCAAAGGATGAATCATTTCTAGGAATGGAATGAAGGGTGAAACACCCCAGGGCAGTAGTTCAAAGGTTGGTGCTATCCAACTAATGGAACGAAGTATGAAGCAACCCGAGAATTATAATAACTAATGAAATATTTAGAATATAAAACCATTCCAGACTGGGACTAATGAAAAAGAAAAGAGAGGAACTGGAAAGGCAAGTGTGTGTGTGTGTGTGTGTGTGTGTGTGTGTGTGTGTGTGTGTGTGTGTGTGTGGAGGTACTGAGCTTTGGAAAATTATGGGCTGGCCATTTATAAGTGTCCTGAAGATTTTAGTTGAGAGAGATCGTTAGAGAGTAATTTGAGACGCGGGTGGTTTGCAAAGTCTGCGTTTATATATGTGTGTGTATATATATATATATATATATATATATATATATATATATATATATATATATATATATTATATATATATATATATATATATATATATATATATATTTTATGTATATATATATATATATTCCTATATATATATTTTTAGTTATCCTTGTCAGTTTGGTAGTTATTTTTTATTCTTTTTTATCTTTTCTTGCATATATATACTGTATATATATGCATATACATACACACACACACACACACACACACACACACACACACACACACATATATATATATATATATATATATATATATATATATATATATATATATATATATGTATGTATATTATTAATTTATCTTAGGTTATTTTGTAGTTATTTGTTATTCTCTTCTATCTTTTTTTTTTTTGCATATGTTATTCTAATGTGGTTGCTCCTCAGAAATAACTTACTTAATAGGGATAGCCATTCCTTCTCAAGTACATCCTTATACAATCTTTTTGGAAGAAGTAAAAGAACAATTTTATAATATTAGTGTATGACAACAATTGAATGTTTATGATACACTTGATTGTGAGATCATCTGGTGCAACTGAACTCATGAGTAGTCAGGTGTAAAATAGCAGAATTTCACTTGTTAAAAGTTGTGGAAATGTATAAAATAATCGTTTAACGAAATAATCTTTTTATCCCCCAACAAAATTTCCTAAGTTTAAGTAGAAAGTAGTATTGCAATCAAGTTAATTATATATCTTGATAAATCAATTTTATAATGATTTTTTATGTGTGCAGAGCAATTACAAAAGCCTATAGCCTCTGGCAGAAGTTCAACCCGATCACAGGAAGAGAAAGAAGTAAAGAGGGTGAGATTTCTGATGCTTCATGTTTTACAATTAGTCATGTAAAATGTCCATTTTCTGTTCGAAAGAATTCCCGTTTTCTGCGAAAGTTCCCGAGTAAGTGGTTGCACCAGATCACATTGCTTTGAGATGGATTTGTTTTAAGCGCTTGTCTAGTTGTTCATTGGCTAGTGATGAGAAAGTTATTTCTCGCCTAGAATGTGAGGACTCCTTGTGCGTGGAGAATTCCTAAGTTCATTGATGACAAGTTGAAGAGAAATCCCTTTGTCATCCATGTGTTAATGAAAATAGTGAAAGGGATATTTTTATTATTGTGATAAGATGTTAAAACGTAAAGGCCTAAACGTAAAAAAATACATATCAATAAAAAACAAAACAGGTATAGTGGCATTCACTGCAAAAAAGTGGTAATTGATATTGCAAGGCGTATTCGGAGTATAAAAATAAAAGCAATCGTGCTTAGCCAAGCGTAATCCTTGCCAAGGATGTATGCTAATGAATGGCATGTATGATGCATACTAGATGAATTAATGATTAATATACTGTACTCAGAGAACTTCGGTATGTCGACCGTACGTGCAAATCATTAAGTATTTTGCAGTGGTGCAGAGGTACCAATATTAAATTATGAGACGAATCAGGGGAAATGTTATTGGTTTCAGGATGTGGTTGATGATGGGTTTGGGATGAATGTTTTTAATTTTGGCACTTGCTGTGAGTTGTTACGCACATCCAGGCCATTGTAATGTTAACGAAAACGTCTAATGATTTACTGTACTGTATATCAAAGGTGGGAAATGGTTATATCCATAGCCCACCATTAAATGGCTTGTGTTTAACTTGTTGACTTCTTTATACATAAAATGCAATATTTTGTTGATAAGATAATGTTGTATGAGCTTTCAATTCACAAACTAAAAGTGAAACTACTGTACTTTTGGCGTTCCTGCAAAGACATGGGAAAAATTAAAATTAGAATATCTTTGCTTTTTCTCCCTTGAACAAGAAATGGCTCCAGAGACTGATAACCTTTTGGTTTTCAGCAACCCTTTTTGGGGTGAGGTCGATAGCTCCATGCCCCTCACCACAAGGCTACAACCCACGACACTCTAGTAACCACGAGGTACACATGTCATTGCTCAGAGCAACAGAGAAACAGTTGGCATTTTAGGAAACGGCCCGAAGTTTTCCCCTGCCGAATAGCAAACATTATACATGGAGCAAACATCTCTTTAATCTAAGTATCACATTGCAATTTTTTAGAGCCTTGTGCAACCGTAACTGAGGAAATGATTGCTGAGACAGGTTTTCCGTAATCAAACATCGCAAATTGCACGGCACGTGTTGCTGGGAACTTTTTAGCGCTGCGAGACTGGCGAGCGAGTGAAAAATCGTGGGAACTCACGGCAGAATCTCATGGAAACTCCAAAGTTACGTTTGTCGTTCGAATGTAAGTGGATTTATGTAATTCTTAACAAAGAGAAGAAGAAAGTCACCAGCCATTAAATTCGGGTAGTTTTGCGGCAGACGCTTTTATGGTTGCGTGAACCTTAATGATGTAAAGCTTGTACGTTCTCGATAGTCCATAAATCCTGTTGACGTTTCACGTGATTAATATACATAAATGTTAGCTTTGTGTTATTCGGAACTCAAAACTCAAGGGAGAGAGAGAGAGAGAGAGAGAGAGAGAGAGAGAGAGAGAGAGAGAGAGAGAGCCATCAACCTTTGATATCTTGATGCATTACGTGAATCAAAATAATGTAAGCCGCAGGCGTATTATTTAGTCATAAATCCTGTTTATATTAAACAAGATAACCATTAGCCTATATTTGAATGTCGCTAATCGGTTGCACCATTTCAGAAGCAACAACCCTACAGAAAGAGTAAGTTTTCAAATGCCAGTGTAGCGATTGCGTGACCCACAAACTCCTATTTATAACTCGTACTGCGATTGCGTAATAACCCCCGAGCTTTTGCTAACCATGGGAACTACGAAGAAGGCAGCGCGGAAGTCTCTTCTTTCAGTTGTAGTTCCTTTTCTCGGATTTATTTTGTCCGCTGTGTTTTCTAAGTCTTCTGTTTTGGATTCATTACACTGCCCTTGTCGTTGCTAATTCAGTTTCAATGACTGGAATAATGATAAAATTCCACCACCAGAGATGGTTTCTCTCCTGAACAAGCTCGACAGTCTTGGGAATGGTTGGTGATGTAGAGTGAGAAATCAAAAGGTGCAATAGGATCCACTGTAAGAGGTAGTTTAAGATTTCCAACCTTTTTTGGGGGAGGAGGGTAGTTGAAAACCACCCATCTCGGAGGTACATATCCGGCCTGGAGGGGTTTAGGCCTTTTCAGTCCAAAAATAGTCACTCTGATATTTCATTGCTATAGTAGTCACTAAGTACTTTTCCGTTAAAAAATTTCTAGCATGTGTACAGTTTTTCAGCATTGTATTTTTTATCTTTCTTCATAGGGTGCGTGTGCATTGGAGTAAAATGTATCATAAACTGGGCGGCACCTTATTGCATACATATCGCTAACATGTTGGAAAACAAGTCAGCGACCGTAAGTGGAGAAGGAGTCTTTGGCAAATGCTAGATAATTGTATGAAGCTTTGGTTAGGAGTACCAATAAATCGGTGACTTGTATGTCACTTGTTTATGATGTGTGCAGGATAAGTTGCCGAAATGTATTTGTGGTACAGTATGTTTTACTGTAGTGTGGAATCAAACTTAGACTGCACCCCCAGAAATGTGTTTAGTTCATCTTTTTATAAATGCCAGTTGTTGTACCTCGCTTTTGTGTTGCATAATTTTTCCCTCTTTCCACCTTATCTATTCCATGCAAACTTCACTGACATTTGATTTCAGAACCTTTCGTGTTATTCATCCCTGCACATTCACCTGAACGCTTGAAGACTATCAAGTCTGACAGTTTCTTCAACATTTTCCACTTCTTTTCTCTTCTCTTCTGTGATGTCAGTAAATCTCCCGCCGATTATTTTGGTTCGTTTGCACAGACTCTTCTCTTAATCCATACAATTCCCTTATTTGAATTTCCTCATCGTCTACACTATCCTACATCACATATTCGCATTTATTTGCTTTGTTTCTCATTTAATTTTCCTAATTTTCTTCTTTTAATCTTCAGTTTTTCGTTTTCCTTAGTCAAAATTATATCATCAACTAATAGTCATTTCACCTTTCTCCTTCACCCTCCTTCACAAACTATCTCATAAATGTCGTTTTTTCCATATTTGTTCTGACACTGTGGTCATAATGCAAATTTGCCTCTAATTTACTTTTCAGTCAGTGTAGGCAGTATGGGTTCTTTCACTAAACTTTACTTTAACTGAAGTACCGTCATCATTCCGAACATAGTTGCATTTTTTCATATCCCTTTTGCAGATTTTGACTCGAACTTAGTAGGGATACAGTATATTGAGTCGACTGATAACAATCATCAGCTCCATTTATTTTAGTAGCTGGCTTTTCTGATATTGTTCGATACGCTTTCGTCTGCAAGCCTTGAATCCAAAAGGGAAGGATTGAAGAGAATCTCCTTTCTATGTGGGAATCGAACCCACGTTGGTTAGAGGACTGAGGTTAGTACCTGAGTCACTACACCTCCCGGAAGCATATTTGACGTTTTGTAATGCACATCCTGCTTCTTGATTTATAGTGTTTTAATTTGTAGGAAATTGTTTTAGAGACACCAACGAAATTTGATGGGTTGGACCTGTCAGCCATTGTTGTTTCCGTTTTCCGTCATTAACGAAAGTGCCAGGAGATTTTTGTTCCTTACTTTCGCTCCCTCTCGGTCCTATGGCGCGAACATGTTTATTTTTATATATTTTTCAATAGAAAACACACTGGATTGTAACTAAGAAATATATTGCAGAAGCCACTTTTCATTCACATCAGAAAGCTGTACCCGTGTAATAGTGTAAATTTTTTTATTTTATTTTATGCGTTCGTTTAATTTACCATCTTGGGGGAAATGAAAACTGAGAATTCTCTGCAAGCAAATCTTGTAACTTTAAATATCTCCGGTCTTACTTAATCTTCTCAATATGGCTTACTTAACCTCCTCAGTATGAATTGCGCTAAAAAAAAAAAAAAAAAAAAAAAGTGTGACTTTGATGGTGAAACACGTGTGGTTTTGAGACCGAATCAAAAGAAGAAAAGTATTTTTCATACGGATGTGAATGAATGAGAATGAAGGAATAAGAAAGTGACTTAATAGGTGTCAGTCATGATGTTGTATTGGCCCTAATGCACAGATTCGCTAAGCCGCAATGGTGGGAGAGTTAAGCAAGTCTTGGGAAAACAAGCTCGCCTTAAGCGCGCTATGTTGCTTGCAGTCTCTCTCTCTCTCTCTCTCTCTCTCTCTCTTTTCATTGATCTGACGGAAGTTGTTGCTCAAGAACTTTGATTGTATTACGAGAGAGAGAGAGAGAGTGTGGAGTGTTTCATTCTTATTTTGGATGTAACTACGTACATCAGAAGTAAAACAGTTAGCAGAGATTTGTTTTTACTGGAGGACAAAGTTGAATACATTTGGTGCCTCAATATTTTCTGACGGAAGTTATTTCAGTAAGGAAAAGCAAAGTTATATATTCAAAAGGATTAGCAGTGGGAAGAAAGGGGGCGATTGTGTGTGTGTGTGTACATATATATATATATATATATATATATATATATATATATATATATATATATATATATATATATATATATATATATATATACGAAATATATGGCTGCTAGGCTATGCAGTTTCAGAAAAAGTATTTAGAGAAATGGTCCTGTGTAGGGCTCAGAAATCCGAAAGAAATCCATTGTATATTTCATATGATAAGATGCAACAACATCTGAAAATCTGAGCTGTGGTTTGATCCTTGAGTATTTCTAACTGAATGTGCGATGAGAAACAGCAACGGAGATCATGAAATAGATATTGGAGAATTTTTTCGTTCGTTTATTTTATTTTTCGCAATATAAGTCCCGTTTAACTTTTTGAAGCAAAGAATGTCTTTGATATTGGAGAGCATATGGTAGATGGAGTATCAGGGGTCTCAGAAAATTGAAAAGATATTCTGAAGAGTTACGGTTGTAAGAGTAACTGGTGGACGACAAATCCGAAAATTACTGTGGGAAGAATATATGTGAGTCAAAAACTTTTTTCCCAAGTTCTGGAACTTCTCATGAAACTATTTCATAACAAATACTCTACTCACAACCTACTTTCTTGCATAAATCTTTACTGTTTTTATCATAATAAATGCTTTCATATGGCCCAATTTCTCAATAAAAACTGTATCAAGAACATTCCCAGGTCTTTTTAGAAATTTTATTCACCTATGGTTTTACAATGCTGAGTGTAAGTAAAAGTAAGGAGAAGTTGCAGAGATTGGTGAGTGAGTTTGAAAGTGTGTATGAGAGATGAAAGCTGTAAGGAAATGAGCCTAAATAAAACTGTGAGATATGGAGAGTTGTGAACACCAAAATGAATGATGGGAGAACGGAAGTGGTCAATTAACATTTGTATTTGTGAATAAATGTAGAAGAGGATGGTACAATTAGAGATGAGGTGAATATGGAGTAGTAAAGCAAAATGGATATCATGATTTCGACTGAAGTTTTTACAGAGAAGACATGTCAGTGAAAGCTAAAGCTAAAGGGGATGAATGAAGGTGTTCGTTAGCAATTAGCCTTTGAAGTAGTTAAGTGTTCACTGTGAATTAAAGAAAAAAGGTTGAAATAGTGGGAAATGTAAAGAAAAGGTAGATGTAAAATGGGATAGCATAGCTGAGAAGATGGGTAAAGTGTTTTATGTGATTTTGCCTGATAGAACAGACGAAGAAAGAGGAAAAACTGTGTAAAACTCGTCAGTTTTGTGAGAAGAAGATGCGGAGGGTAATGAATTTCTGGCTGGGTGGTCAGAAGACTTGACGGAACAGAAGGGTCCTAATATCTAGGAAGAGCGAGAATGCTTGCGTGTTAGAGGTGAGAGTGACATACTGTGAATAGGAATGGGACAAGAATAATGCTATATACTGTATGTATACTGTTTAAGCATTATCTACAGTATGTGCAACAATTAACAATGGTTTGTGAACGCTGGAGGAAATATCACTTGATAAATAAACAATGTGTAGGAAGTCTTTGCTACCTTATATATATATATATATATATATATATATATATATATATATATATATATATATATATATATATATATATATATATATATATGTGTGTGTGTGTGTGTGTGTGTGTGTGTGTGTGTGTGTGTGTGTGTCTGTGTGTGTGTGTGGTTGAGCTTCAGACCGTCATTCGATGGGCTGGAGTTCGATCCCCGCTGCCGGCTGATGAAGACAGGAGGAATTTATTTCTGGTGATAGGGGAAATTACTTCTGCCATAATGTTCGGATTCCACAATAAGTTATCCCAAGCTGCTAAGTAACCAAATTGGTTCTAGCCACGTAAAATAAAGTCTAATCCTTCGGGCCAGCCCTAGGAGAGCTGTTAATCAGCTCAGTGGTCTGGTAAAACTGCTTATACTTACTTTGTGTGTGTGTGTGTGTATATGTGTGTGTAGCATGTATATATATATATATATATATATATATATATATATATATATATATATATATATATATATATATTATATATATATATATGTGTGTGTGTGTGTGTGTATAAATGTGTGTATATATATATATATATATATATATATATATATATATATATTTATATATATATAAATATATGTGCATATATGTGTATATATACAGTATATATGTATGTTAAGTATACCTAGTTTTACCAGACCACTGAACTGATTAACAGCTCCTAGGGCTGGCCTGAAGGATTAGACTTATTTTACGTGGCTAAGAACCAGTTGGTTACTTAGCAACGGGACCTACAGCTTATTGTGGAATCCGAACCACATTATAGCGAGAAATGAATTTCTATGTCCGCAGCTCTACCGACTCTCCCAACGAAGAGCCGGTATATATGTATAACGTAATTATGTATGGTTTAGATATGCATGGAACTAATACACATATAATGCACACTAGCAAACGTAACCAGCTAATTTTATTCTGCTAGCTATCTGTTTTGTATACAAATTAATTTCCTATCCTTTATGCGGGAAAGGCACTAACTGATTTCAGTTTGTCGTAGACATCAACTACTAAGTTAACTCTGAGAGGAAGAGGGGCCTAAGACAAAAATGCTTTATGTTATAGCCTCTCCCGGCATGAAAGGAGGAAGCAGCGCATATGGCAATGTATGGGAACGCAATTAGAGAGATCACTCTTCCTTGTATCGAAAGTTACTTTCCCTTTCGTTAAGTGAAAGGCATTCCTTCGATCAAGTGGTTTGTCCTTCCTTCCATTAGGGTTTTGTCGTTCTGGCTGTAGTTGTGAGATCGTGACAGAAGAGATGGTGTCACAATAGGTGTCATTTCCTTTCCTCTAAATGTTAAGCGTTACTTTTTTCATTCAATTGTCGCCTTGACGACATCGTAATTCTGATTGACAGTTACCACTGTACAGGCTTTAAAGTGCTCCTCATAGTGTGCTCTGATCAGTTTCTTCAATTGAGAAAGAGCTGATGCTGATGGTGATTTTGAAGGGTGTTTTTCATGAATGATAAAATGTTTAAATGAAACTTGAGAGCAATTCATTTCGAAGTATTATCGTTTATTAAAGATGCATCTATTAATAATTAATTGTAAATCGGGTTTTAGAAGAAGTATAGCAAAAATAGTAGTAGTAGTAGTAGCAGTAGTAGCATACCCATTTTGCCTATAGCTAAAGGAGTGTTATGGATGACTA
>NC_089795.1:73930162-73937662 GCF_040412425.1 Macrobrachium rosenbergii
TAAAATGATATTTAATCCACCACTCTTATTGATTATAGGGAGTTGTACGAAAAAATAATTATGAGTTATTCCCTGGTTTGCACTTAATCCTGCTAATAGACTAAAAAACGGAACCAAAATCCCTACATCTTTTAGGGTAGGGGAGGGTATCATAGAGAATATGGAAATTGAGACATTAAGGAGAATAATCGCTGATTCCTTTACAGCTCTCGAAGTTGTAGCATTAGTACGTTTTTGTATTCATAATATTAAGTCATGTATGTCAGTAAAAATTATGAGTGGATAAAAGAAAGTCCTTTGAAAAGACACCTCTTTCGTGAAGTCATGCTTGAGCGGGAAATACTAGCCTTATTAGGTTCTCCAATTAATATATCAGCTTAAGTGAAACAGCCCAAATAAGCTAAATTGGCCAGATGACAAACGCCCCCACCCCTACCGCCATCCTCCTCCTCCTCCTCCTCCTCCTCCTCCTCCTCCTCCTCCTCCTCGACACAATGACTCCATGTTTTTCCCTTTTTTGTCGTCGTTAAAATCAGCTGCTTAACTTTGGAATTCTGCCTCTTCTGTTTTCGCTGAGTACTATAATTCCTAATCTTTCTGTTTTCGCTGAGTACTATAATTCCTAATCTTTCTGTTTTCGGTGAGTACTATAATATTATTCCTCATCTTTCTGTTTTCGCTGAGTACTATAATTCCTCATCTTTCTGTTTTCGCTGAGTACTATAATTCCTAATCTTTCTGTTTTCGGTGTACTATAATTCCTCTCTTTCTGTTTTCGCTGAGTACTATAATTCCTCATCTTTCTGTTTTCGGTGAATACTATAATTCCTCATCTTTCTGTTTTCGCTGAATACTGTAATTCCTCATCTTTCTGTTTTCGCCGAGTACTATAATTCCTCATCTTTCGAAAGGCTAAGCCCACCTTTCGTTTTATTAAGTGCTGGCTAGGTTAGTGCATCTAAGTACCCGTTATATTTGCTTCGAGATAAAAAATGTATGAGGTGAATAATACTTATACATGCATTAAACGGTTAATACGCGCAATTCTAGCTTAATATAAAAGGAAATAGAGAGAATTTCAAAGAGTATCATCAGCTTATAGAACAATATCGTGAAAATAAAAACGTATACTCACCGTTCCCTTTGACTCTGACATTAAGTGTGTTGTTTAAGGTAGGCTTTTTGAAAATTTTATTAAACCTCCCCAGTTTTTGAAATTTGAGAGGGTATTAAAAAAGTCTTTTGTGTAATACACGGAAGAATGAATTTGCTTTCGAAGAAACGCAATGGAAACCGTTTCTTGTAATTATATTTTATTATTTGCTCGAAATATTTTATTTACCGCCATGATTTGTTTTGTAATCAGTCCTGTCACATGATTTTCTCTCAGTGTTAGAGCTCAGTAAATGATAACTCTTGCTTCCATTCCTTTGACGTCGTACACAAAGAAATTGTCATTTCGAGTCCCATTCAACCAATCAGTTAGCAAACAAAAAAAAAAAAAACTGGAGAACAGCAGCCGTCATTATGCAACGTCAGCTTAATTATGATGAAATAGCATCTCAGGGAAAAACATCAAGCAAAGAGAATCATTTACATTGTTTATGTCTTAAGCAACACAAATAAACCAAGGGAAGGTTATATTTTGTCTTAATAGAAAGAAAAAAACAGGAAGTTCGTATCTCCACGATCAGAATTATCTTCGACGCAGAAGATGGAAAAGAAAGCTAGATTATAATCGGCATTACTCGATATTTCAATCGACGTAGAGGTCCCACGAAAATCCAGAGTACTGGATGTGTTTACTTATCATTTTTATTTTAGATAAATGAAGGCTTCATATTTGGAATCATTTTCTCTGCATTATAAATGCTGTGTAAAGGTGTTTACGTTACAAACACGTTTTTATGTTTGGTAAATGTTTCACTCTTTGGTTTTCTTATTTCTCCTAAGTTTTATTCCAGTGGAAAATAGCACATTTTTGTGATATCTCAAGGAATAAAAATGGCAAGACATATAACGCCCCCTATGGAGAGAAAGCTGATGCAACGCAACATTCGACAGCCGTTTAAATTGTTGTTGCCACAAGATACTGTGACCTTTTCAGTCTGGTCGAATCTCTCTCTCTCTCTCTCTCTCTCTCTCTCTGCTTTTAACATTGGAGCACTTGAGATGGCATGCGAAACTTGTAATTATGATAGCGGCCACCTTTGAAGATGTGGGGCTAATTGTGGAAGGTTCTTTTGAAACCATTGTTGTAATAGTAGAGGGTTGGTCATCTGTGTCCGCTGCCTCCACGCTCTTACTTTCCCTTCTTTTTTTCCCGAAGCTGCATCCTTATCATTTTTCATGCAGTCAATCTGAGAGAGGCTCTTTCGCTTTCACGTTTTTGCGTCAGATCCGACTTGTCTCAGCGAACCGATTACAAAATTCTGTTATTGTGTCAATAGTCGGGCAAAAACTGGAAACTATTTGCAGGATGAGGAAGGAACGGAAAGCAGAGTCATCTTGAGAGTCTAAATGTTATTGGTGAAATGCGCGTGTTCTCATTTGCTGAGAGAATGTTTGGCCAGCGTCGGAATGAATAACAAAAAAGGAAAAAGAAAATAGTAAGATACAAGCAAAAGCGTTCAGAGAGATGGCCAATAAATATGGATATATGTCGAGCAAGTATTTGACCAGATGGATCTTGGTCTTACTAATGGCAGATTAAGTAGAGTGTTTGCGGTTAATTTGATTGAGGTGCGTGGTTATCAGGTAATAAATGTGCCATTTTTACATAAATTCACTCTGGTAAAGGTAATGCCTTATCTGACTGTCTTTCTCGCTTTCTCTTGAAGCACATAGGCTAAAGTAGAGAAGGGCTTAGGGCTAGCAACCTCATTCTTAAATGATTGCAGAGAACCGGAAGCCTAGCACCTTTCTGGAGGCCCTTCTGCCCTAAGAAGAAAATGGGGATAGGTGGACATGCCAGATCACTTCAGATCATTACCAATTTCTCTTGAATGTTTTAATGGCATTCCCACAGCAATAATAATTAATATTAAGATACACTTGGACAGTAAGATATACTAAACAGAGTGTAACTGACATCATTGCTGTTAAAGTTCTACCTTTGGTTTTTACCGTCTAATCGCGAGTATTATCTGTTTTGATGTGACTTACTGTATATAATGAGATGTGCAAGTCATTTATAAAGCTTATAAAGCTTACAAGTCATGTGGTAATGACATTGAAATAAGCCTCTTTAATACCAGAACAAGTTTCATTCAGTATATATGTCTGGCATTGAGGTATGAGCTATATAGATAACAATGGATTACTTAGGCTTCCTTAGGGTAATGGGCTACGTAGCATACTTCAGAGGCGATGAATAATCCAGAGATGTTAATTCCTTTGATATGTTGCAAATAGAATTTAGTGAAGTTATATTGTTCCGCTTGAACTTGCATCCTTGACCTGTGTAATAAAAATTTTGACATGGTCCTTTTTTTATAGCACTGGAGTATCAAGTACAGAGTCCTCTGACATTATCCGGTATTTGTAATTTTATTAACTATGACTACGCTTCATACAATTCCTTTTAAATGCCAATAGTAATAGAAATCTCGGATTGGGTTGCATAAAAAATGCAGTTTCATATTAAATATATTCTTTTTCATATTTGTTATTATTATTATTATTATTATTATTATTATTATTATTATTATTATTATTATTATTATTATTATTATTTTGTAGTGAGTTCAATATGCTTTTTCTACCTACCCATCGCCATTTAGAGACTGGCATTTGGTGAATGCTGACACGACTCAAAGCTAATTTATCTTCAATGCCATTTTTTCTTCTTTTTCTTTTCGTTCTTCCTCTGTTACTTTTCAGTTACAGGATCCATATTTATGTCGTTCTCTCTCATGCCTTCTAAATCATACGTAGATTATAATCTCTTGCACATCCCCTTTACACTTATGAATGGTGATTATTTAACCTCCAGTAGTTTATGGATTATTATGTGATATGATTTTATACGATTTTGTTACCTGACAGCTGTTGTCATACAGGAGGCCCACAGTGCAAAAAAAATATCAAGTGATTGCTAAAACCCCAACGGCTCGACTTATTTATAACCCTACAAACAAGCAAAGCACCTTTGCTGCCCGGTATTTCGTGGTTACTCTCCTTCCTTTGTATAGTTTATCATACGTTTGATATATATATATATATATATATATATATATATATATATATATATATATATATATATATATATATATATATATATATATACATACACATACATACATGCATACATACATATACACGTGTGTCTGTTTGTCGAGAAAGAGGCTGAGACATATTATCAATTTTACTTTTAACATTTTTATACTTTGAAATAAAACATAAAGCCATAAATAACCAGTTATGTCGAATTCACTTCACCCTGAGAATAACTTACTGTACATTAAAAGGGCACTATGTAAGATAAGATAAGACCTCCTTCCCTGTCCAGGATTCAAATGTGTCAATTAATGTTAAAGTAAGGTGACATTTGACTATAACCACCTATCCATCACGTGATCATGATTCGAATATATCCCATTTATGGTTGGAAGGATAACCATTTGTATTTTAATGTTTGAATGTGAGTGCACATGTGTGTGAGGTTGGTTATATGCATTTGTATAACTGACATCACTGAAAGCAACTACAGTGAACCTATCCCATTTATGGTTGGAAGTAACCCTAAAGTTATAGGTTCGAATTCTGGTCGTAGTAGGAGAACTTACCGTGAATAATTCCCTTTAGGTGAAAGTTATTCCTAGGGTGAATTGAATTGGATATTGAAGTACCATTTGTATTTTAATGTTTGAAAGTTATTCCTAGGGTGAATTGAATTGGATTTATTGAAAGTAACCATTTGTATTTTAATGTTTGAATGTGAGTGCACACGTGTGTATGGTTGGGTATATGCATTTGTATAACTGGCATCACTGAAAGCAACTACAGTGACAGAATTTATTGTATTACTTCAAGCCTTGTTAGCTTCCACTTGACACTATCAACTTCCGTCCAGCTGAGTCAGTGGTAAATAAAATTTTTATTTCTTTCTTGCCTTAGCGAAACGTGAATCCGTATCCCTTCAATTCTCCAGAATATCTTGAGAGCGATGACCAAAGCCTCTTCTTTAGGGTAGAAATGTGCGTGAATTGAAGTAATATTCCAAAGACGATGACTTTTCTCACAGTCGTGCTCCTTTCACTCGAGATATTTCCCACCTTCGATGTTTCATGGGTAGAATTGTCTTAAAATTCCACCTTATATTTGCGTTGTGTAACGTTGTGCTGTAATGTACGGTGGAGAAGACGATGTGGTGTTGTGGGTTGACCGCCATAAATTAACGCTAATATGCCAGTTGTGAAATGTCAATAAAAAATATTTTATTTTGCCGTTTTAGACGACGCTGATTTGATGATTTCATAGCCATCTAAATCGTTGCTTTCTTACCAAGCTGATAAAGAGAAACATCAGTTGTTAAAAAAAAAAAAAATAGAGCAATGTGCGTGTTATTTTTGTAAGAACTCTCATAGAACAAAAGAAAGTCACCAATAGACTAAGGAATGAAAACGAGAAAAAACGCAAAAAAAGAAAAAGAAAACTGAGGCAGAGCCCCAAGAGATAGAAGTTTCTGAAGCAGCAGCAGTGCGAGAATTCAAGTCATCCCGCAAATCTTGTTAGCGTGGGAAAAGGGAAAGTGGACCGCGAATGTCACATTGCGTAGGACTGCGCTGCAATCATCTCATCATCGGTGATGACTGCAACGAGGCTGGATTTAATCTGGTACGGTTACTTCACGAGTTGGATGGACGGACGGATGGACGAAACGCCTCCCTTCCTGGTCAGTTCCCCTATTTCATCCTCACGCGGTGCACTGTAGGCATTACTTGAGGTTCTTTGCAGCGTCCATTCTGACCCTAGCTGCGACCCCTTTCATTCTTTTCCCTGGGCAGTACCTCCGTTCTTATTATCATTCTTCTATCTTTCTTTCTACCCCCTTTTAACATGGTGAAACTGCGAGGTTTTCCTCCTGTTACACATTTAAAACCTTCTCAGTTTCTCTTTCAGCGCTGAATGACCCCATATGTCCGAGCGCTTGGCCGTAGACCGAAATTTTATACGCCAATTCCAATTCTCGTACTACAACCTTTGATATTCATACGCAGACGGAGCTCCCTATCCCCCATTCTGTAATTTTTTTTCTTTTTACACAGGTTGAGTTTCACTTTTCGTTACGCCATTCAAACCCATTCTGGCGTTTTTATAGGCACAGAGATCCTATAACTCGGTCTTATCCAATTTGATGTAATGTTCATAAAAAATGGTGTTCCCTTATTTTATTTTTTACACCAGTCCATTCTGTTATCATATACAGAGACGATGTTCCCTGTCAATATAATCGCAGCTGTTATGTGAATGTTGTCTATATCTATAATAACAATTACTATAATCTTAAAAGAATATTGTTAATGATACTGCGTTCCCCAGTCCCTTTGTCGTACTGTGATTCAGTCTATCAAGTTCTTCACAAAGGAATTGTTACTCTGTTCTCGACAGTCTCATTTCGTTACCATGAGTAGAAATAAGTGAAAGCCCTTTTTTTCGGATACATATATACTTAATATAAAGTGGATTATTTTGTGCGACAGCCCCACTTTCTCAGTGTTACTAGATTAGGCTTCCTGGCATCTTTTGCTGTATACTCGTAAGTTCTTTTTTCGGGTAGGGCACTTTTTTTTTTATTCATTTATTTCTGAGTTCATAAATAAAGAAATTCTGAGTTCATGTAAAAAGAAAGACTAGCTGCTGCTTTATCACAGCGTGCGTTTTTATGAATCTCTCTCTCTCTCTCTCTCTCTCTCTCTCTCTCTCTCTCTCTCTCTCTCTCTCTCTCTCTCTCTCTCTCTGAAACACACCCACATTCATTAAGGATCACGAGAAATATTCATAATGCCGGTTATGCACTAGCGCAAGCCCCTTACGAATTAGGTTATCACGTTTATTATTCTAACAGGGTCAAGCACACAGGAGACGAAAGAGCTTTATTAGAATCGCTTTATGTTTCTCTCAGCCTGAGGAGACGAGCTGGATCTTTATTTAGCGATGCCGTGACGTTGCGTCGTTCTCGAATTCATAATATATGATAATGTAGGCATCTCTAATTGTGCATTTGTATAAATTCAGTGAATACGCCATTAGACTTAGTAAATTCTCTTCCGGTTAACTTTGTTTTTGAGACGTGTTTAAGAAAATAGTGTTGCATGGAAGGTTTTTGAATAGTGAATCACTGGGTTTTGTAAATTTATGCAAAATGTTTTTCGCGATGTTGATAACGGATAGAAATAGGGATTAAATGGCAGAATGTTTATGCTGCTTAAGTTTTCTTATTTTTGTTTATCATTATAGTTAGTTTTATGATCGCTGCAGTCATAAGCAAAAACAAGA
>NC_089795.1:74260162-74270162 GCF_040412425.1 Macrobrachium rosenbergii
TGTATATATATACATATATATATATATATACATATATGTATATATATGTATATATAAATATACATATATACACATATATATACAAATATATACATATATATATATATATATATATATATATATATATATATATATATATATATATATATATATATATATATATATATATATACAAAAAGTGAAAAACATGTCTTCATTATTTTCCGCTAATGGTCTGGAGAGTTCCCTATCACGCAATCTCCAAAAAGTTTTCTCTTCCCTTGGCCCCTACCTCGTCGAGGCTCTGCCTCCTTGAGATTGTGCCTGACTGGGAAAGCAACTGTCCGGAAAAGAAAAAAAAAACATTCCCCTTCGTACTTAATTTCATGCACGCTATATATACTTTTTAGAGCGAGAATGTCCTGGTACTGCACCTCTGCCACTTGCTGTGCGTTCTTAAAGAGCTGCGTATTTTCAGAGAAGTCTTAAACCTCCCTGAGGACTACTTATATCTTCTTGTCTCCTTTTGAGAAATGGTTTTTCTCCTTTCAAAATAGGAATGTCTTCTCTGAGAAGACAAATATCTCTTTGAAAGAATATCTATGGATCCTTGTAGAATAGTTACGTCTCCTTTTGACAAATGGTTATGTCTATTTACAAAACAGAAATGTCTTTTAGAAGACATGCCATCCTTCAGAAAATATTAGTCTCTTTCAACGATATCTTTGTGTCCTTTTGAGCAATGGTTGTTTCCGGGAAGAACAGATGTCTCCTCTAGGAAGAGCGTGTCTCTAAAAAATGGATATCTTGAACGCTTTCTGAAGTACGTTTACGTCCCCTTCAAGAAGGGTCATGACTCGAAAGAATAACTGACTTCTTGACGCTAGAGCTTCGTCTCCCTGTGATGAATCGCTACGTCTCCTTAAAGGACACATCTCTTTAAAGAATACTCATGTTTCCTTGAACAACAGCTTTATAACCCTTTAGCCAACGTACATTTCTCATGACCGAGCTCAAATACATTTGCAGGATGCTATAGTTCTCTTCTGACAAGGGAATACTTCTAACCGCTGGGGCATATGTCCATGTAGGCACCAAGAAGCACTCTCTAAATATCTGTATTATCTAAAATAAATACCGTTAGTAGGTCTCTTTACAGCGTATTCATGTCTCCCTGTAGCTCAGGTATCTGTCTTTTTCAATTATCATCATAACTTCTTCCACTCTTGGTAAGCTTCCTAGTACCAAAGGTGTAACCTTTATTACGCGGGTTTGACTTTTTAAAGTCTATAGATTCCTTGACGTAGATGCGACTTACTTTAGCACATAATGTATTGTATGGTTTATATGTAAGGCTCATTTTATTGTAAAATTAATAAAAGAGCAGAAGATGGGTTCAGTGAAATGTACGATTACTTTTCTTGTTCACAAAGCGTCTATAGTCATTTATCATGCTTACACCGACATTCATTCCAATTTTCCTTATTTCTGATTAAATTATCCCCAAAAAATTCCCCACGATGTGACGGCAGTGTTCTAAATTAGGACACGCTGTTGAAGACACAGCTTTGTTGACTGTTACGGAGATCAGCAACAACAATTATATTATTCTTAATGTTTTCTTTTTTTTTTCTTACTATCAAAATGTCTATGTGGGAAACAGGGAAACACGGATCAAAGAGGATATAACTTGAAACAGGTAATAACAAACGAAAAAATAAACAAAAAACTTGATAGAATAAATAAATGCATATACAAAAAAATAAAAAAATTCGCAAGTTCAGCAGAATAAAATTGAATTTGTATGAGACTGTTATTACTGCAGCTACCCCACATGCGCGCACTGAAGCGAGGAACAATAGATTCCTGCCAGATGCAGGTAAAACACCATCAAATATTCTAGAGGTCAAATGGACGATAACAGGGACCGCTTTGTATGTAAACGTTTTTGTAATGATTTCATGCTCAGAAATATGCGGTAAAGGTAATGGGTTCCCTGATCGTGTATGAAAAGATTTATTGACATTGCCTCGAATTTGATACAGAACTAAATGGATACGTATATTAGGTCACCAATATCATTACCTTAATGCTTCAGTAGAAGAGGGTTAAACTTTTAATTCCACAGTTAGTTGATGGAAGCCTTCGTAAATTTCTTTGTTTATACACCGGGGTCTAAGAGATGTCAGGCAGGGCAGCCGATCGGGGCTACGGTCTACCCCAACGCCAAATCAAAGCCCTTCAAAAGAAGGCATCGTGCTTACCCCATATAAAAAATGGGAAAAAGCACGTTAAACGAAGAAGAAGAAGAAGAAGAAGATAAAGTAACTTTAGCGACAAATGATGGAAGCGATGAAAAAATAGTGAAAAAACAAGAGAAAAGCGAACGTAGGCCTAACTTGAATGTTATAGTTCTTCATTAATGAGTATCTCTGATAGTAGTTCCCGTTATTACACAGTTCGACATTCCATGAAGCTACTTGAAAGCAGTGATCTTTTCAAATGTGACTATCTTTTCGAATAATAAAATATAATTATGGACGGCTTAGTTCCATCTCTAACGTGAAGCGAAAGAACGACGTAGAGGATTCACGATTTCTTGACAGCAATAGTTGACCTACTGCATGAAGCAGTGGACATTTAAGAGCGAGAATTCAACCCTTTAACAAGGCTGAGTGGTACTTAACCCCAAATCAATAAGTCATCTTCTTTTTCATCGCGTTTTAGCTACCTTCTGTTCACTTTCATTTTCATTAATTAACTTTATGCACGCAAATATAAATGCGTAGAAGCATATACATATACGCACATATATTTACACATATATACAGTATATACACACTATGTACGTATATACATATAATATATGTGTATATACTGCATATATTTGTGTGTATAGGCTAACTGCGTGACTGAGCTCTAAATTTCATACTGCAAGCCTTTATTTACACTACACATATATATATATATATATATATATATATATATATATATATAAATATATATATGTATATATATATATATATATATATATATATAAATAAATATATAAATATATATATATATATATATATATATATATATATATATATTGAGATTTTTATCTCACTGTTGATCAAGTTAATGTATTATTTTCTTGTAATCTACAATGGATGTAATTATTTTCAATTATCGCATTAGTTCGATGGGAAACCGCAAATAAAGGAGTCATAATGAGATCATTTATAACAAAATTGCTCAAAACTTTACAGAGGAATGCCCTTATAAATATGGATACCTCGTTTAGGGAAAAATATTTGCCTAATTTGAAACACATGGCTGTCCAAAACGACCAATGCAGTCTAGACGCCAATCTGCATAACATTTGAGAGAAACCTTTAACCGTACAACGGATTTGGACTTGAAATCCCCTGGCGTCAATAACATATTCTCTCTCTCTCTCTCTCTCTCTCTCTCTCTCTCTCTCTCTCTCTCTTCTCTCTCTCTCTCTCTCTCAGATCAATATGAGAACGAACGAAATATCGACTGGCAATGTAAGTCCGTCGAGTTGTAAAGTTCATCCGTTTGCCCCAACGTTGCAGGGAATCGTGAAATCGTGACTAACACTTCCAGAAGGTAGTTCTCGGTAGATTGCAATCAATACAGGCCCGCCATGCTATACTTATGTCACACTAACACACACACACACACGCACACACACACGTTCACACAGACCAGGATCTCTGGTATTGGGGTTAATGAGGAAATCGAAGGGAACTCTTCCTCGCCAAATTCATGACCCCGAGAAGTAAGAAGATTGCCGAATCGCGGAACGGCAATGACTCGGACTGACTCTAATGTTATCTTCACTCAGTGGGTCATGGTGCAGCAAGGGGAGGAGTCTGAATGACCGACAGACATGCAGATAGATAGACAGGTAGAGAGACATGGAGACGTGAGAACCCTGGCTTTGAAATAACCAAATCCGAAGGACATTATCATGAAGTCTAGCCACCTGCTCACCTTACCATGTTGACGGTGCCCCAGTTTTCCCTCCCTGGCGTAAACCTTTCCGTGAAGGTCTTTTAATGGCATTAAAGGTCGCCGAGCTCCTACGTCACTCGAAATGCCAATGAAAAAGTCGGAAATTGTGCAAGTTCGTTGTACCTTAAATGACCTTTGGTGGAGTACTCGAAAATCAATCCTAAAATTACTTACCACCAACGGCCGAGAAAGACTCTACTTACTTGAAAATTTCTCGTGTACCTACGTACTCCCTGGGTACATATCAGTAATAAGACTATAAATTCATCTACGTCATAATTGTTTGTACAATGCGTTTTGCTTGCATTTTGGGAGCTAGGAAACTTACTTCATTATTCGAGTCATTTCCTGAGGGATAAAAAGGCTACCGTAACATGTAGACGGGGGAAAATGCCATGTACTGCAACTTAATGACTTGGAATAAATTAGATGTAACGGAAAATTAGAAGTGAAGTTTGGACGTCGAGTGTGAATGAAAGGAAACACGAAAAAGCTATTGAGAAGAATAGTTTGCGGAGTAAACGTGGAGGAAAGATAAACTTAAAACGTAGAGAATTGCCGAAGATGTGGTCGAAAAATTAGTAGGGGTAGTAAGGAGGGCCGCTGTTTGAGGTGGTTTGGTCAAGTAATTGGTGGAGAACTATAACTTGGACTATCAAGGAGGCGCTTGAGAGCAGACAAGATAGAGGCCAAAAAAGCGCAAAGAATTTGAAGGAAGATGGGACACTGCTGATTAGCCTACTTTGTAGGTAAATGAAGTGGCTGAAATTTTGGAATTTTCTGCATGAAGAGCTCATTCTTGATTCATCGTACAAAGGATGAAATTTACAGTGAATGATACTTTGTTTTTCTGAAGTCTTCACATGGATCTGGTTAGCATTTGAACGAGTGACCAAAAGCCATGGCCTTAAGGAAAAAGGACACACAAAAACACACCTCCCCATCCACATCCACACACACACACACACACACACACATATATATATATATATATATATATATATATATATATATATATATATATATATATATATATATATATATATATATATATATATATATATTGAATACTGACCAAAGCTGTGGAGTATGTACCCAATAGTTAGCTGACTGTGGTGGGTGGTAGGTTAGAGTAGGGCATGGAGCTAGCAACCTCATCCCAAAACACATGCCTTTGACAACTGAAAAAGTTTTTGACACCCTTTGAGCAACACCCCTCTATAGGGAATATATATACTGTATATATATATATATATATATACACACACATATATATACAAATATATATATCTATAAACATATACAGTATATATATGAGAGAGAGAGAGAGGAGAGAGAGAGATGAGAGAGATTCCTGATTTGCACAAGTCTGCACGCAAGAAAATATTGGCATGTTCCAGTCTTTTCTAGCCTGTTACAGCAAAGATAACGCGAAGCCAGCCTTTAAGGAAGAAGCGAAACAGGTCAAAGGTTGCGTGACCCACGAAAAATAGGTAAAAAGAAAAATCAGAGCACGTCCCGACATTATTACATCACCATAGAGTTACGGACAGGAAAGGCGCATTTATGGGACGCTATGCCTTGGAAACATGAATCCAGGGCAGCGAAATATGCTAAAATCACATACAATTTTGTCAAGTCGTATCTTTCGACCGAGGAAGGGACTTGAATCTACCCGCATAATATTTGGAGTCACTATTATTTTATTTCAAGAAATAATGCTGTGTGACTCACTTGCAACAGAATTTTACGTCACAGTAGGTTTTTCTCACCCAAATAAAAGATTTTGGGACAATGAGGGGGCCAAAGGCCTTTTATTTTAGACGTCATTTCCTCCTATTTACCTTTCTGATGACCTCTTAAGCGATACAAAAGCCCTCTGTGTTGAATGAGACGTTTAACAATGTTTCCATTTAACGAAACATTAAGGTCAATTGATCGTTACTAACTGAAAGTATTCTGGGACTAAAACGCGGTTACAGTAAGCTCCAAACTATTCACACTGTGAAAAGAAATGACGTAAGGTAGTACAGTAGAACAGCAACAATAGGATACGCAACCACGCATGTTTTAATCAATGAATTCGAAAAATCTTTTTAAAATGATCCTTATTAATACGAGGATTTCGATTAAAGTTTTATCAATACGGCAATAAGCAAGCACATTACGATCTTCATCGAAATACTGTAAGCATGGAGGTTTCAGTACGAGATTACCAGTTACCTTTCTGTAAAAATGTGTGTATCAAGTACGTGCATGTTTAATAGCCCTAATGTTCTCTCAATTTCTCGACCACCTCACATTTTGAATACTCTATTTCAGGACTTGAATCCGGACAGGAAGGAAAACTGAGCAAAAAATACAGTTACCCACGTGTAAAATCCAAAAAAAGTACTGACTTCCGCAAAGTAAATGTGGTGTTATGAGTCCGCCTAAGAAGAGAGGAATTCTTACTGAGTTCAGCAGAACAGTACCCGAAATATTATCCAAAAGAGAGAGAGAGAGAGAGAGAGAGAGAGAGTCCCAGTTTAACAAAAAAGAATGAAGAGGCGGTAAGGGTAAGGTCACTGTCCAGCCAACTGGCACTGATTCAGTCCTATTAAGGAGGGAGAATAAGCGTAAAACATCCAAAATATGACAACAGTATATTCAGACCGGGATCGATTAGGACGAAGAAAACATTTTTTCTCTGAAGCAGATTCAGAAATTCGAACTTTTTGGAACTTGAAGAGTTCAGAATTTTTATAAAAGGATACTTACTAGAACGGAGAGTTCAGAATTTTTATAAAAGGATACTTACTAGAAACTGGCAGTGGGTAACGAAGTCTACACGCATGTTTCCTGAGGATTAAGGGCGCAGCATGTTCACTGTTGCCAGATGTTTAACGAGGAGGGGGGGGGGTTCAAAAGCATACAATCACTGTGGGTGAGACATGGGAAGAGTCAACCTACGTAGTGAAGGAATCGGAATCAGACAATGTTGGCTACTTCTTAATTTTCGTCTTAATCGGTATCTGAATAGGTGGTTGGTAACTCTGCATACCAACTATCTGCCTACACACACTTATTTACATACATACAGACATACATATATACACGCACACACACATTATACATATATGTACATATACATATATGTGTATGTATGTATGTATATACATATATATACATACATACATATATACTGTATATGCGTGTGTGTGTGAGTATTATTGTGCTGTGGGGGGTAGTGGGGTGGGGATTTGTTGGGACGCTAGTACTCATTTTAAATGAAAAGAATTTCCGGCAAAGATTGATCGTGAACCGCCAGGTACATAATTCACTGCTCTGGTCAGCAGGGGCACAATGGATTTTTCAAGAAGTGGACCCCAAGACGTTTCCCTCTCTGTTGGATCAATCTCGAGTCTTTCACTAGTTTATTAGAACCAGAGGCCGCTCCAGAAAAGTTATATTATTTTTCTGGATCTATAACAATCAAAAGTGTTAATGAATGCATTCAGTTAAGATCTTAAGCCTTCGTGTAAACATGTTTAACTACACCTGATTTTCTGAATTTATTTGATATGCTGCGATTTTTCATTAATCTTCTTATTTGAATGTTTTTTGGACCTACGTCAAAGTAATTCAGTCATGAAGCTCTCTGACTTCTTACTCAAATTCGGTAATCATGATCGCATTCATTTTCGGTTAATTTTATGCCTAATTTCTTTAATTTCGGTTAATCCCGTAGGGGAGTAGTGCCGTGAGTGCACCTCACGAGGTGCATGCACTCACGAGGTGCACTGTAGGCAATACTTCAGGGTCTTTGCAGCGTCCCTGCGGCCCCAAGCTACAACCTCTTTCATTCCTTTTGCTGTACCTCCGTTCATATTCTCTATCTTCCATCTGACTTCCCACCCTCTCCTAACAATTGATTTTTCATTGTGCAACTGAGAGGTTTTCCTCCTGTTACACCTTTCAAACCTTCTCACTATCAATTTCCTTTTCAGCGCCGAATGACCTCGTAGGTCCCAGTGGTTGGTCTTGGGCCTGAACTCTATATTCCATTCCATGCCATTCCTTTATTTTCGGTAAGGACTCAACGTTATATCGATTAAAAATTAAGTTCAGTCGCTGAAATTATCGATTACAATACGCAGGGAAAATTGCAAGAGATCTACGTAACTAATGATCAACGGAAATTCGGTCCTATTTGTCACCTGCTTCCCGCTAAAAATCCAACTGCCAGTCTGCCAGACAGCAGCTGACAAGGGCCAACGCCCTGTGGAAAAGAACGCCTCAGATATGATGACTGAACACGATACTTTCCGATAATCCTGCCAAAGACTTACTTAGCAATTAAACATCAGTCTGAAAATAGGCAACGTCTTCCTGCAAATTAATGCAGAAAAATAATATTTCTCTTTTCATTACTGAAGCGTATAATTAGACAAAAACGCGGACTGGAATACTTAAAGTGTCTGGAGGACGATTGAAGTGACGCGGGTAAACGCCGTCCTTGAATCGCTTTATGAATAAATTACTGCTGATTCGTTGCTAAAGGTCACCGGAGTTCGAATACCCTTCTCTTACAAAGGCTGAAAACAGAAACAGAAGAAGAAGAAGAAACAAATTCATTACGAGGCAAAATATCGATTGTTCTAAAATAACACTATACTAACAGCACGTAAATGACCTCAACATGAAGATAATGCGCCTTGATTCCAGAAAAGTTGTTAATTTCTTTATGAACATCAGAAAAAAGTCGAGGAATCATAGGTAACGAAGATAGCTTGACAGTTTGTTATGATAAATAAACAATATGCTCTACTGATTACAGGGTAATGAAATATTGCAATATTGGTCGAACAGATAATGCTTTAGTTTCTTGGAACTGAAATGTTATAGTTCTCGGAAATGAAATATCACGATCTTTCTCAATATTGAATATTGTCTTGCTTTCCTGTAATTCAATGTAATTTTTCTCTGAAATGTAACATTTTTCAGAAACTAAATATTGTAAGACTTCTCAATAATTAACAAGTAAAAAGGCGCCGAAGTTTCTTCGACGCAATCGAGTTTTCTGTATAGCAGCCTAAGCGTAAAATTAAGACCACCGAAAATATCTTTCGGTGGTCTCGGTATAATGCTATATGAGCCGCGTCCCATGGAACTTTAACCATGGCCCGGTGGTGGCCTATCCTATATAGTTGCCAGAAGCACGACTATGGCTAAATTTAACGATGAATAAAATAAAAACTACTGAGGCTAGAGTGCTGCAATTTGGTATGTTTGATGACTTGAGGGTGGATGATAAACATACCAATTTGTAGCCCTCTAGCCTCAGCAGTTTTTAAGATCTGAGGGCGGACAGAAAAAGTGCGGACAGAATAAAGTGCGGACGGACAGACAAAACCGGCATAATAGTTTCCTTCTACAGAAAACTGAACACCGTATTACAACATTCCCCAGTAATGAAATGTGGCAATGTCTCTCACAATTTAATTTGTTATTGTTTCTCGGTAAAGAACCGGAGGCAGCGTTTCTTAACAATGAAATCTAGTAATTTCTTGTTTGGAAATAAAACGTGGTAATGATTCCCAGTAATATAATGTTGCAATGTTGTTTCTCAGAGAGTAAATAAATCTGTTGCAGTCAGTCGCTTAAGAACGAAGCCGGGACACTGGTTTTCCCAAAGTCCAAAGGAAAGGGATTTCTCAAAGTCCAAAGAGAGGGGTCTTTCCAAAGCCCAAAGAAAAGGGATTTCCCAAAGTCCAAAGAGTAGGGCTTTCCCAAAGTCCAAAGAAAAGTGATTTCCCAAAGTCCAAAGAAAAGGGTATTCCCAAAGTCCAAAGAAAAGGGATTTCCCAAAGTCCAAAGAAAAGGGTTTTCCCAAAGTCAAAAGAAACGGGATTTCTCAAAGTCCAAAGAAAGGGCTTTCCCAACGTCCAAAGAAAAGGGATTTCCCAAAGTCCAAAGAAATGGGTTTTCCCAAAGTCCAAAGAAAAGTGATTTCTCA